>NW_020954608.1:36308018-36372159 GCF_900497805.2 Vombatus ursinus | reverse complement strand
GTGTGTGTGTGTGTGTGTGTGTGTGTGTGTGTGTGTGTGTGTGTGTGTGTGTGTGTGTGTGTCCTTCTTTACCCCCTTTCTGATAGTGGGGAGGGAGAACCATATTAATGCCAAACTTAGTGAGGGTACCCACCTGATTATAGCCCTACTGTAACTCAGACCTCCCAAACTCAAACAATTCACCAGCCTCCATCTCCCCAGTAGCAGGGGCTGCAGACATAGGTCACCAACTTCAGTTCAAAGTTTATTTTCCTGAAAAAGCCTTTATTGTTGCTGTGTCAATGTTGCTTTAATCTTCTTTAGAAGATGAAATGTTCTGGGTTTCTGCAGCTCAGTTGGTCAGAACATGCTGTCACAGAGGTCAAGGTCATGGAGTTGATCTTCATGCAAACCAGCTGTGTGCACAGTAATGTACTGTAACCCCAACCTAAGCCTGCTCTTTCATCAGTGTACTGAACTACCACAAGAAGGACCAGGCAAGAAAGCATAAATAGCCCAATAAAAACCAACCCCACCAAAAAAAAAAAAAAGAAAAAAGCCTTCCTTCCAATGGATCAGGGATCTTAAAAGACCAGTAAGTTTCATGACTTAGAAAACTAAAGTGATTTACAACACATTGTGTAAAGCTAATTTGCCATTTAACTTTAAAACATCACAACTTCTTAACACCAACAGGTTAATCTAAAACACTCTTACATTTTGAAGGTAAGTCCTACATTAAATAAGTACAGGGTCTGCATCCAGTATTTTCAATACAGCTGAATCTGCTGTACAGAAAGCACAGATGTAGAATGTGGCTCCAAAATCATGAGATCTGAGGCAGAAGCTTTCTCACTTCAACAGCAAAAGAGATCAATTTCCTAAATTCTACTTGTAGCATTTGGCCTAATCCAGATTTAAAGTGACCTTAGGGATAGAAATTTCACAAGCTCCCTTGAGAATGATGTAATTTTTCCACATCTGTTTGGTTTTCTCAATGTTTCACACTACGACCGTCTCTTGACAACCAGGTAGATTAAAGTTTATTAGAGGAAGGCTATTTAAGATGCTCAACGGTAGTGTTCAAAATGTCAGCTACCCAAAGTAAAAGAAAAAATGATGTCATCAATCACCAAAGAGAAAACCAGACTCTCTTTGGCATCTCCCTTTCAGCTTTCTTTCCCCTCACCCCCATCAAAAAAAAAAATTGAGCTTTGTGCTCAAACACCTTCATCTGTTAAAGGCCATGGATGACAAAGCTGTCAGATCAGACTCTGACATCTAGAAATGGATTCTATGTCTACCCCCTGCCCCTGTTAAAACAAAACAAAAGACAAAAAAAACCCAACCCGACTCTTCAGATAATAAAATAAAGGACTAGCTCCAAAAAATATTACAGAGGTGTTTTACTATTAACAGTTTTTTAGGGTTCCAATTCAATATCAATGATTTCCTTTCCACTCCTGTGGCAACTACAAACATGAGGATAAAGAAGCAAGAAAGTCTTCAAAATGGACAACAGATGAGTAGAACTTACCATCTGGTGGCATCAACACCTTGTTGTTCTGAGTACACCATCCCACTGGATGAAGATCAGCCGTCATCACATCACACCAGAAATCGGCCTTTCGATCCTCTCCGTAGCCACAGTAACGCAGCAGCAGGAGCTGTCCACATGTGGTTATGATGGTAGCCACCCAATATGTGTCTGGATTGTTCTTGTTAGCTACTTCTAGCTTCATCCCAGGCTGGAAGCTGCTCTGAAGGCTGATTTCCACCTTACAGAATCAGAAACACATTGCAATGATTGTAACATGCAACGTAGGGAGAGGTGATTTACATAGCTAATATGGATCGATAATAATGCAAAGGCCAACCCAATTGTGCCCTGATTAAACAAATAAGTAAGGGAACTGTTGTTCGAAATAATGCATAAAATTACTATTATTATTCTAAAACCTCAGCGGACAGATGTTTTTAAACCCAGCAATCTACCAACATGTTTGCTAACCCAAAAAACCACACCAAGCTTGGTCTAAATTTCACAATGTCTCATCGATGATGCGTCAAAACACATCAGCATCCAACAAATGCACGAACACCTATGTGGAAACCACTATGTTTGTTCTATGGAGAACGCAAGGAAGAAGCAACGTTCTCTGCCCTCAAGAAGCTCACAATCTAGTAAAATATAAACATCCATGGCCTGAAAGGTAATGCCAGGACATTTCCAACTGAACTATGGGCTGATTTAATTTTCTCAAGTACAGCAATGAATCAAAACTATCTATCAAAGCACAGAGAAGGCTGTGATTCGTGTCAGTGAACACCACACCCACACCAATGAAATCATGGATCACTGAAGTATAGAAGTATAACTGATTATACCACATACTGATGGCACAGTGGAAAAATTATAAGCCTGCAGCTGTGTGATCCTGGGCAAGTCATTTAACCTCTGCCTCAGTTTCCTCATCTGTAAAATGGGGATAATAGTAGCACCTATCTGTCCCTGGGTTCTAATGAGGATCAAATTAAATATCTGTAAGGTGCATGCATGGCACATGGTAGGTGTGTAATAAAAGCTTGGTTCTTTCCTTCTGCATGCAGGTATGAAAAACATCTAAGAAAAGCAGTTCTGAGACTTGGCTCTTTTAGCACTGTCAGGCCATGCCTAATTCTTAACGCTCTGAGGTTTCACGAGTGGCTAGTCATTCTTAAGCACTAAAGGTCCATCCCTTAAAGGTGGAGGTAAAAGAATCCTTCACATTAGAGAAGATGGAAGTAAAAAGTTTGAATAAAGGGAACTTTGCATCCACCTTCATAGTGGAATATCCCACTTCCAATACAGCTGCTAAGCTGGGTGATTCAGCACAAGCACTAAAGGAGGAAAATTATAAGGCAGTATCCTCATTTCAGTACACGATGCTCAGATCAATTTTTGCCCTGAACACGTGGGAAAGTCACTCCAGAAAAAATGTGTTCCTCAGACAAATTCCTACTTCCTACAAAGCAATGTTTACAGTTATAAGTTTGTAGTTAAAAGCACATATCCTGAAAGCTTAACTTCCTCTATAATGCTGCTAAATACAATTTCCTTATTTTAGTAATAATCCAATTAAGAAAAGGATTGTGCTTTCTTTGGATGCTTGTCCACTGGTGAATATGTCATCTGTACTCTGTGGAGAAACAATATTAATGATAAGAACTGTTTTCTTTGGCTCAGATTCAACAAATTTTATGTAAATTCATAGTGACTTATAACTAAGTACTTCTAACCACACAAGAATCTCCTGCTTTGACTGCTGAACCTCAGCCACTATGCTTAAAGTTAAAAGCTACTAGGATCCCAAGTTGGAAAATATTAACAAATATATTCAGACTAAAAGTAAACACCCTGATGGAAGGAATAGGCACAAGTATACAGAAATGGAAAAGACAACAGGAAAGAGTAACCCAGAAACAATAAAGCTTTCCATTTCAAAGTCATCACATGAGATTTCTTACATACTCAAGAAAAAGTGACTCTATAACCCCAAACCACCCAACTACCTTCCCCACTAGTTGGAAGAACCAATAAACCCTGGTCTTTAAAATGAACCACACAAAATTCTTTAAATCCAATCTACAGGCTTTGTTTCAAACGTCTCCCAACAAGTAGTCAAAGGACATGAACAGTTTTCAAAGGAACTGTAAACCATCAAGAACCATATTTTTAAAGGCTTCACATTAGTATTAGGACAAATGCAAATCAAAACCACTCTGAGGTTTTGCCTCACACCCTCACAAACTGGCAAAAGATGACAAAAGGCAAAAACAGTTAATGTTTTGGGAACTTCAAAGAGACAGGCACTCTAACACATTGCTGGTGCAGTCGTAGATTCATCTATGCGACTACTCTGGAAAACGATTTGGAACTTTGCAAGAAAAGTAACTAAACTGTTCATACCCTTTGACCCAAATATCCCAACACTGGCTATATCCCCAAAGAGGTCAGTAAGAAAAAAAAATAAAAAAAGGTCCCACATATGTGTATATAGCACAGCAGCATTTTTAGGAGGAGCCAAAAACTAGAAGTCAAGCAGGTACCCAACAAGTGGGGAATGGCAGAATAAACTGTGGCAGATTAATTCAAATTAATTCAATTGTACCATAATCAACCAATCAATAAACATTCATTAAGCACCTACTGAGTGCCAGACACTGTGCTTAGCACTAGGGACACAAAAAGGCAAAAGAGGGTCCCTGCCCTCAAAGAATTTATAATCTAAGAACTATAATAAAAAGGTAAATGTTAGAAAATTGGAGAAGTATGGGAGGATTTATGTAAGTCGATGCAGACAAGTGAGCAGAATTCAGAGAACAATATATAAAGTGACAACAGAAACCAAAAGACGGCTAAAAACAATGATGAGACTCCCCTATTGTAATGATCGGTCTTGGTCCCAGGAAACAGGAAACCCACCTTCCTCCTTTCAGTAAGGAGGCTAGGGCCCCTCAGCTGCAGAATTTTACTTATAATGCTTATTCTTTGTACAAGGGATGAGGAGTATTCAGAAATAACTGTGATGTAAAAAACAAAAAGCATCGATAAAACGTTTTTAAACCAAAAGTCCGTCATTGCCTTCTACCTGACCCAAAGTTCTGTATATTCACATAAGAGAACACTTTTGTACACAAGTAAGGGTGTATAAAATAACACTGAACAAATACCTTGTCTAATTGGTTGTTTTAACAGACCATCCCTGGAACTACTCATTCAGTTTGCAGACTTTCTGTTTGTCCATATTGACGGTACCTGCCTCAGGCCCCCTCGAGAGCAGGGACAACATTTGTCTAATTTGTTTTGCACAACACCCAGCACACCACCATCTGCAGTCGGTCAACATACACTGAGTGAGTGCCCACCATTGCTAAACTATGCACTTAGGTTCTATGATGTCTGAAAAGAAAAACACTAAGCAAGTTTACAGTCTAGACTGGTATGTTTAAATCTGTATTACTTGATGGCAATAAAGATGATATTATTTTTAAGGACAAGAGAATTCTCTATCATAGATCCTTTGAAGGTAAAACCAGATCCCTCACATTTACTTGTCAGTTCTACTTCTCAAAACAAACAACAAACAGCTGAGTTTCCTTCCACACTTTACTTTTCAATGTCTATTTGCTTCTTAGTCATTGTTTAGCATCTATTTCTAAACTTGCCGTTAACCATCTAAATGCAAAGCAAGAAGAAAAAAGAAAAAGAAAAAGAAAGATTGTTTTACATACATGTTTGAATGATGTATGAGGGGCAGCAACTGCACCTGTTTCTTCCAAATATTCACCCCAATTAAAGTCAGGATCTTCCATGCTCGAACCTTCATCTGTTCAAAAACAAAATGAGACAAAATTTAAATCAAAATCAAATGCCCTGAAAAACATAAAAATATTAATTCCATAGTGAAATAAGTAAAGGCAAGAGCATTTCGGTCAGACTAGAAAAATCTTTCATGCAAGAAAAACTGATGCACTGGCTTAAAGGGATTTTGTTGGATTGTGCACGTGGTTTTGGTTTGCTGGTTATCAAGACGACTGCTGGGGAAATGAAGCCATGAAGAAATTCCACTTGGAGGTCCTATTAGAGTCAAGGTTTTAACAAGCTTTCTAAAAACAAACAAGTTGCTCTCCAGTATTTCACTGACATCTTTGCTGAGCTTTAGTGCACTGGTTTGTAGTTATCAAATGTAGCTACATCAGACTTCAAAGGAATGACCACGGGAATCAAGGAAGCAATAAGAAGTCTCTCTCTCCACACAGGAGCACTCTGACATTTTTATTCATTCCTCTTACTTTACATATTTACTGAATCTACTATGTGCTCAGTAGTATATCGGGTTCTTTGCAGAGTATTGCAAATAGAATGAGCTTTCTTAGAGTGATTAAAAATCTTCATTTTATGGACAAGGAAACTATAACAGAGATTATAGTCATTTTGTTCAATGAATATTTATTGAAGGCCTACCATAGACAAACAATGAATTGGACTAAATGAAGATTAATTACACTGGTTAACTGGTGGCAGGATCAGCACCATATCTGAAGGTTCCAATACCCCCATTCCACTGTTTTTAATACTATACAATGATGCCATTCTCACAAGAAAAAAGTCCCAACAAAAGACCCAACAGTCTAAAGAGGGGGAGTTAACTATCCAAAAATATGAAAATAGGAAACACAAATATACAAAATGGCGCTGAGCCTGAAACCATCTATTATAATCTTTCATCCTTGACAGAATTTTGATCTCATGTTGTCACTGCTAACAAACTTACTATAAAATCTACCTACAAAATTCATTAAGAAATTACCTATGACATACATCTAGAATTCTTTCATTTCCAGGAATTTTCTCAATTTATTACAGGTTGCAGCTCTCTTGGATCTTCTTACATGTGTGGGTTGTCTCCCTATGCTAGCATGTAAATTCCCCGAGGGTTAAGGATCGGTTGTTGTTTTGGGTTTTTTTTTGGGCAGGGGGCAGAGTTGTTGGTGGCTTTTTTTAAAATTTTGTATCCCCAATACCTAAGCACAGTGACTGGCACATAGTAGGGCGCTTAAATGTGATTAAACACCAACAACTTAATATTTTTTTTTGCAACAAACATGAAATGTTTTATGAAATCATCTTCGTGGTCATTCAGCTTGATAAGCTCAATGAATATTATTGTTTTCATAGGACAGATGGATACAGCAGAAGTGAGAATTTAAGCCTCCCTGTACCTACCACTTTGAAAAAATACCCAAATGTGAATCAAAGGGAATAAGCAAAAGGTGACCAAGATCACTCTCAACTGGCTTACGGGGTGAAGCAGAATAGAAGAGCACTGATTCTCTAGGACGGATTCAAATCCTGCCTCTGACATTTACTGCCTATTTGAGACGGGAGATAAATCACTCAATCTCCTGGGGCCTCAATGACCTCATCTGTAAAATAAGAGGGTTGGATTAGATGGACTCTGACATCTCTTTCAGTTCTAGGGTTCTAACTAACATGCTTCCTAGAAGACCTTGAGCAAAAAGTCATTTACCCTCTCTTGGCTCTCCTGCAAAATAAAGAGACTGACTAGATGTCCCCTGAAGAGGGTCCCTTTCAGCCCTGGATCCAAGATCTCATGATCCCTTCAAAAAAGCCTCTGCAAATTGTCTATAAATTTTTTCCCCAATTTTCTGCTTTCCTTCTGATCTTGGTAACATTTGTTTCATTTACACAAAAACTTTTTAATGTAATGTAATTGAAATTATCCATTTTACACCCAACTTTGCTCTCTATCTCTTGTTTATTCACGTTAAGTCTGATATAATATGTTCCATGTTATTCTGATTTCTTTGTAATAGCTCCCTTTATACGTAGGTCAATATTTTGACCTTGTCTTAGTAAATGGTGTAAGATATTGGTCCATGCCCAGTTTCTGCCATACTGCTTTTCAGTTTTGCCAACATTTTTTTTACCAAATAATGAATTCTAATTCCAAAATCTTAAGTCTTTACACTTGTTGAATACAAGGTTATTATATTTATTTGCTGCTATAAAGTGTATGTCTACTCTGTTCCACTGATCTACCTTTTTATTGTTCTAACATTAGGTCTTGATCTGTTGACCATGTGTTACAGTAACTGACCAGAAGACTACATGCAAATGTGGTCTTCCTCACATTTTAAAATTTGTGTTCAATATACTACTTCTTACAGTAAATTCTATAAAGACACATCATCGAGAAACGCCAAATAAGAAATGACAAATAAAGAGCACAAAATATAAATTCAGAGCAAGTTTTTGTAGCTGATCTATAAACTTCTTAAACTCAAACATTTTATCAAAGAAATTCTGATAGTCACTTCCCCAGTTAAATCAATAAGCATTTAAGTGCCTACCACATGGCAAACACTGGGCTAAGGAGCTATTCAACAGAACTTTCTTATTAATGTAATGAAAATTCATCAAAAACCACATTAAGAAAAGCCCACAGCTCCTCAGTTTTTGTTTGTTTGTTTGTTTTGTTTTGCTTTTTGGTGAGGCAATCGGGGTTAAGTGACTTGCTCAGGGTCACACAGCTAATAAGTGTCAAGTGTCCGAGGCCGAATTTGAACTTGGGTCCTCCTGACTCCAAGGCTAAAGCTCTGTGCCAACTAGCTGCTCCTCATAGCTCCTCAGTTTTAAAGAAAAACAGGGACCTTAATCAATAGTAATCACTGTGAAGTCTCCTGATTTGGAAGAAAGAGAACTATTTGCATGACCAGATTATTAAATTACTAATATAAAAAGGAAATCCACTCTCACCTTCCCAAAAGAACTTGAGATACATGTGTTTTCACAAAAGGGAAAAAAAAAGTTTGGATGGATTTCACTGTCAAATAAAGATACTTTTAGGATCATAGATCTAAGACCAAAAGGGACCTTAGAGGAGTCCAAACCACCACCACCCCATTATACACATGAGAAATATGAGGCAGACAGAGTTTAATGACTTGCCCAGGGTCATATAGCTAGTAAGTGTCTCAGGTGGGATTTGAAACCAAGTCTTCTGGACTCCCAAGACCAGTGCCTATCTATACCCTTGCCTCACATCAAGTTTAATTTTAAAACTACAACATACTCCTGATTGAAGTAGGAGGAACTAATTGGGGGGCAGGGGTATGAAAAAGAAAGAACATGTTTATATGTCTATGCTCTTTTATATTAACTAATATTATTTTATTCAATTATACTTCAGCCCTCAGGCTGTGAATGAGAATTCAATCTCTGCAGCCTTAAAAAGAAAGAACAGTAAATAGTGAGAAAGAAATAGTGATCGGCCCCTGATCTCTGGAAAGCTTTCAGAGTGGCATCAAATGAAATGTTGGGAGATTAAAAAAGCATCTGAAATCAGGTAAGGCAAAAGGCTTCTCACCTGGAGAGTTTCTGGATGATGTCATTGCTTTTATTTTTTTTCTACCTCTTTTTGAAAACTTACTGAGTGTGAGTTGGTAACATTTTAGTACGGTACAAAAAAGATTTAGCCATCTCATGGGAGGAGATAACCTTTGAACATATCTATAAATCAGATAAAGCCAAGGCTTTGAGGAAAGAACTGAGACTTCTCTTTCTGATGAGCATGTTGGGCAGGGATCTCCAAACTGGTACAATTATATGCAATGGCCCTTGAGGCACCTGTCACAGTTTCAGGAAGCTGGCTGAGATTCCTGGGAAAATCCTAATAAAGGCCACTTTTGTAAGTTATAAAATTAAATTAGGGCAGACTGGGGAAGAAAGACCACTGTTGAGTCCTACTTGAATCATTTCACAAAACAGGCAATGAATCAATTCAGTACCATATTAAATTGAATCCCAAAATGAGTAAGGGGTTCAATTAAAAGATGTAAATTTTCCCATAAGTCTTGATTTTTTCCTTCCCATACAGAAAAATCCAAGGAATACAATGGTTGATATATTCCCATCACTTAAGAAAAAAAAAAAAAAAAGACAGGCCCCCTATTCATCCTGACACTCCCCCAGTCTGAATTTACATCAACATTTTATCTACAGACTTCATCAGGAAATTACATTTATTGTGTCTGTAAAAATAATGTCAAAGAATCCATTTATCACTGTGTCAGAATATTGTTTTGCTTGCTTTTATCACACAGAAATTGAAGGAGCTGAGAATTCCCAGAAATTGTATTTTAGTATATTTCCTTCTTTGTGCTTCTTGTGATAATGCTGTCAATTTTGTCTGCTGGAGAGGTCTTCAGTTCCTAGGCTACCTCATCTATTTGTGCTCATTCCAGGCACGTCGCCTGTGTTCACAGGATGAGGAGTAATTTTATGTTGTGCCTATTTCATTTACAGGACTTGGGTGTCAGTTATTGATCCTCACTATTATTTGAGCTTTCTTAAGGAAAAGAGACCAGGACAGGAGAAGGAAAGAGATTGTTAATGAGGCTCCAAGTCCATTGTTTTAACCTGAAGTTCTGCTTCAGAAAAACCACCACTGTCAGGAATCACAGCAGTTTCCTGAACAGCAACAGGCAGAGAGATATAGACACGGGAGAAACATACCAGGAACAGGGCAGATTACCTTTTCCCTTCCTTCATCCCAAGATTTTGTCTGAAAAGGACTACATTCTCTTCAGGATTGAAGGAAATAAGTCATGTGATAAGAAAGAAAAAGAGCTTGCTATGCCCCATGTCACAACAGACACAGTTGTTTGGACTCCCGAGTTACAAAGAAAAAGTATCAGAGGTTTGGGGTCATTTAAACCTGGCTAGATGTTTGCTTAAAATAGCTGTACCTGGATGCATGGTAGGGATAGACCACCAGACAGGCTCTGTATACAGCATACATCTGCACAGCACTCAATATATCAGAGACTCCCAGTTAATCCTGAGCAAGCTTTCAAAAGCTGCCTTCAGAATTGAAAGGGGTTGATTTTATTAACAAATGTCGAACTTTAATGCTTACTGTATTAGTGTATTTGAATATATCTACCAAAGGTTGAAATCACATTAGGATTCACCCATGCCTTTGCGTGTCCAAGGCAGCATCTCACTCTGCCGATCTACAAAGTGACTGGCTTTGTTTCTACTCCCAGTGCCTTACTCTAACACCCATTTTTACTTTCACAAAGTCTCTTTTTTGTTGGGAGAACCACTAAGGGCTTCCCTGATGCAACTGTGAAGACAAAATAACATGAGTATAAGAAAGCATCAAGAATCCACAACCTTAGAAAATTAGATACAGGATGAATTGTGAGGACATGGTGGCACAACACACAGAGCACTGCACTTGGGAGTCAGGAAGACCCGAGTTCGACTCCTATTTTATTTCCTGTGATCCCCTAGGCAAGTCACTTAACCACTCTCCTTCTCTGTAAAATGGGAATGATAATAGCCCCTACCTCCTGGGGTTTTCTTGAGGATCGAATAAGATAACATGTAAAGCAATTTACAAACCTTAAAACCTATATCATATCGTGTCATATCATATCATATCATATTATATTATATCCATGCTTTCAGCAATCCAACAAGCATAACCAGAGGAGGGGGGAAAAAAGCTGCCTACAGAACCATGGTGTACCTGGATCCATAAACCTCAGAGCAGACTTTCCTTGAACAGGAGGCTGACCTCAAGTAGAAGAGGTATAATATTTCTCAACATGATAGGGTCATTAATGAATAGAAGAAAGCACTTTAGCAGAAGGAAACAGTTAAGGTTTCATAAAAGTGAAAAGCCAGTGCTTAGTTGGCTTCTAAAGGCTTTAGAAAGCTTCTCGTGGAAAGGGGCCCAGCCACAACAGAAGGCAGATGGCTTGGGGATGATATGCTAAGCAAGATATGGTTAAAGTCAGAAGCTTTAAGAGTTGAAAAACCACCACGCTCAGTAAGCGCAGGAAAAAAAAAAGACTTATGAAAAACTTAAAATATACTAGAAAGAAAAATACAGTAATTCAGCTCAATCTGGCAAACTTATTTAATGCCTACTGCATGCATGGCATTCGAGAGAAATGCCAAAATGGAAACTACCTGCCTTTAAGGACCCCTCATTCACTGGGGGATGATAATAATCACAATGTTAATAATAATGATAACAGGTAGAGAATGTTTACTAACCGCCAGGCACTGTGCTAAGCACTTTACAATTATTATCTCATTTGATCCTCACAACAAGTAATCATTCATTTTTTTTTAATCGTGTCCAATTCTTTGTGACCCCATTTGGGGTTTTCTCAGGAAAGATACTGATTTGTTATTTCCTTCTCCAGCTTATTTTGCAGATGAGGAAACTGAGGCAAACAGGGGCAAATGATTTGCCCAGGGTCATACACCTAGTCACTATTGGAGACCAGATTTGAACTCACAAAGATGAATCTTCCTACCTCCAGGCCTGCCATTCTATATCCACTGTGCCACCTACCTGCCCCATAACAACTAACAGGCAGATACTATTATTATTCACATTTCAGATGAGGGAATTGAGGCAAACAGAGGTTAAGTGACTTGCCCAGGGTCACACAACTAGTTAAGTGTCTGAGGCTGGCTTAGAACTCAGGGCTCAGCCCTTTATTCACTGTACAAGAGTGGGAAGGTTAATGGGAGAGGAGTTCAAGAAAGGCCTCCTATAAGTTGTAGCCCTAGAACTAAGGAACTAAGAGATGTTAAATACCACTAATGAGTTATTCGGCCTGATTGTATCATTCCTAAAGATTAGGTCAAAAAGGAATTCTTCTAGAAATTTCCACTGGGAGAGGAATTTGTCTCCACTTTTTTTCCCCTCATTTCTACAGCTCCACAGCAAGGGTATGCTGGTAAATGTTTAACAATCAGCTCTTTCCCCCCCAAAAAAATTACCTACCCTAAGTTTCATCAGCCTTAATAATTAACATTTTATCCATCACTTTCTTAAGTATCTAGACAATCAACAAAACAAAACATGTCCCAATTTGTAGCCATTACAGATTCCCAAGGTGCAAATTGTCACACTGAAAATTTAACAAATTATTAGCCAGTTTCAAATGTCCCTTCTCCAGGTGGTGTTTCAGGCCTTTATTTCATCCAGCCACAGTTCTTCTGAATTCTGACTTTCTCACCCGACACATTAGCTACCCCTCTCATCTTTATGTTCAGTGAAAATTTGATAATCCTATGTCTTTATCTATGTCACTGACAAATGTGTTCAGCAAGATCTGTCCAAGACAAAGCCCTGAGACATATCATTAGACTTCCCTGTAAGTTGACATTGATCCATTTAATCAACTCTCATTTAGAAACCTCATTTCCTGGGCTATATACCATTCACACAGTCTCTTCATCTTGTCCATAAGGATTTCATGAAAGAACCTTGTCAAATGTCTTGTTGAAATCCACATACAACCTTCTCAGAGCATTTCCCTAATTCAGCAGTCTAAAGACCTCATCAAAAAAAGGAATGAAGTTAGTATGAACTACTTGTTGTTGGTGAACAAATCTAGGCTGGACCCTAGGGATCCTTAAGTGTCTATGAACCATTCATTTTTAACAAACTATTCCAAAATTTTTCTAGGGATTAATGTCGAGATTACCATCTATAATTTTCATAGTGGAACTGGAAATGACTTTGAGGGTCATGTAGTTCAATTATTGGCAATGCAATTGCCTCATTATACAAAAGAGAAAACTGAGCTCCAGGGAGGTGACAAAGCCAGAATTCAAATCAAGGTCCTATGACTTCAATTCCATTTATCACTTTGCCATCTAGAACCCACCTTTTTAAAAATCAGGACAATATATGCTTGTTTCCAGTCTTCTGGACCCTCATTCATTCTCCACAATTACATGGAGAATAGTGGCACCAATTCAGTGGGCTGATCTCCAAGTTCATTCGGTATTCTGAGATATAATTTGTCTGCACCAACAAACTTTTACTCACAAATAGTCAGGTGTTCTATTACTATCTCATCATCTACCCTGGGCTTAAATTTCCCATCTAAATAATCTTCCCCTAGATAGTGAAGACAGAACCAAAACAGAAATTAGGTAATTGTCTGCTTTCTCTCTGCTGTCTATCATTATACCAACCCACTCTCAACAGTGGACCCAGCTCTCCCGAAATTCTATTTGCTCTAAACCTACCCTTTAAAGATAGATCCTTTTGTCATCCCTAGCTTCTTCCTGGAACCTCAGTTCATTCTAGACTTTAGCCTTCCTGAAACTATTCTCTCAGCTCCATATCATTTATTATTAATATGAAAAATGTTAGGATTCAAATGAAGACTTTTCCTCTTAGATTATATGGTGAGAGGAGGGGTGGGGGTGGAGGGGAAGAAAAGCAAGGAAAGAGGATTCATTGCAAATTTTGCAACTTTTAACTTTCTTATAAATTATTAATTACTTTTCATGTTAGATGTTCTCAGATTTGGGAATGAAGGTAATTTTAAATGTCAGCTTGCAAAACTCTAAAGGCATACTTTTAAAAACATGAAACCAAACCATCCAAAATGGGCAATATATGAATTTGAAAAAGATTGCTCAATTTAATTATATAAAACTGGAATTATCTTCCTCCAATTCTGAGGGAAAAAAACATAATGATTTTGTAAGTCAAATAGTAAAATGAACCTGGATAAATCAACTCACCTGAATCATATTCATTGTTACCATTAGCTGGACTGTTACATTTCTCCAATGACAAATGTGAAGTCTCTTGCATGTTGGAAACCAAAGACACACTGCTCTCCATTCAAGGAAAACTATCTTCTGCTCCCTATTTCATTCTGCAGAAAGAGTTTCCTTTAAAAAAAAAAAATCAACATTCAGGACAACAGAGTTACGTATTTAGGACATGTTCATCAAGTTGACATATTTCCTATTTCTCCAGAAGAGGAAATCTTGTCCTATTGCATTTTTATTATTATTATTAAAATTTAAAGTACTCTGACTAATGAAGACTCCCTAAGCATGAGAAATCCTGGGGTCATTTCATTAAACCAGAACAGAACATGATCAAACTCATAATTTCATCCAGCTCTTAGGATAGACTGCCGCCATCTTACCAAGAGGTGATTCACACTGCTCACATTATAGTCAGTGTAGCAGATAGAGTGCTGGGCTTGGAGTCAGGAAGATGAGAGTTTCAGTCTTGCCTAGGCTACTTATTAGAAGCATGACCCCAGACAAGTCACCTTGTAAAATGTGGATAATGGTGTCATCTACCGCAAAGGGTTGTTGTCAGGATCAAATGAGACAATATACCTTAAGAACTTTGCAAACCTTAAAGCAATACAGAAATGTTAGCTACTATTGTTGGAATGGAGGGGCTGACCAATGAGGGCTTGGGTCTGCCCTCCCTGGTTGGTATTAAAGTGCATGAGAAATATCGTCTGGCTAGTTTCAGTATAACACATGGCTGACTTACAGCTGGTGCTGTCTGGTGAAGAAGCGTTTTCTGGTTGGCTGAAGAGTCAGAAGGAATGATAACTCAAATGGGACTGGGGCCAGAACTGAACCCTGTCACAAAAAGCTCCATATACCCCTCCCTCGACACTTTTATAGTTGTCTGTATCGTGTCTCCCCATTTAGATTGTGAGCTCTTACACAGCAGAGACCATCTTTTGCCTCTCTTGGTATCCCCTGCACTTAGCACATTGAGTTTAATAAATGTTTACTATCTGATTAACCATCTCCGTCCCCCTCTACCTGGTCGATGGTGCCTCTTGACTCTTTTATGCTTACTCTTATCTGTGAATGAGCATCCTGAGATGAAAGTACCTATGTGATCCGTGAGCTGGAAAGAGCTATCAGAGTCCCACTGATAACTAGAGTTAATAGCAGCAGGAGCAACCAAGTCCATTATGGGACCCAGCATATTCACTGACCAACCCTGCTCAGCCCAGCAGTGGCGTGGCCCATCTGTCAAAACACCAGGCCCTTTAAGAAGGCAGCCTGGCTCAGGGAACAACTAGTTCATCAACCACAACCAGTGGGGAACTCCTCAAAGGGAGAAAAGGCCTTCCAAAGTCAGGAGTTGAGAGGCACTCCTCAGTCCCACATACAAGTTTGTACTTTAAATTAGACCAGGGTCTCTCAGGGGAGTGTGTGCTTCTCAGTTTACTGGATTATTTTGTAACTATAATTCTTGCTATGCCATCTCAGTAAATATCACCTTACAAAAGCTATTTGATGTCAAATGGCTGATCGATACAGAGTGGCATATTTGATGGGGACTCCTGAGCATCATTACTGGAAGCCTCCAATCCTTCACAGTTATCCCTAGAACCTAGAAGAGAAGAGTAATACTCTGCCCTCCGGGAATCCAACTTGCCAGTAAAGGGAGGGGGAAAGACTAGAAGAATCAGGGGAGAGGAGAAGATATATTATTATAATAATGATAATTATAATTATTATTAACTCAGTCAAAATTTAAAAGAATCAGACTAGTTGATTTCACAGACAGCCAGAGTTTCAACACCAGCTCTATAATGCTAGGCAAATCACCCAATAACACTGGTTTTTTCCTCCTTTAATAGCTGACAGTTATACAGCATTTTATGGTTTGCAAAAGCCCTATAAATACTTTTCATCATTTGATTTTCTCAACGAGCCTGTGGAGTAGTAAACGCTGCAGGTATCATTATCTCTTGTTTTAAAGATGAGGTATCTCAGAGAAGGCAGGTGACTTGCTCTTGATCTCACTGCTGAGAAAGGGTGTGTTTTATTTAAACCCAAGTGTTTGTTCCCTGACTGCATTTTCCCCTGTATCACACTGGTTTTTTCTTTAACTGACTACAACAAAGGTTCATCAGTGAATGATTAGGAAGTTCCTGGAGAAGGATTTGATACATACCATTCCTTTAAACAGAGAGAAAGAGAAAGAGACAGAATCTGAGACAGAGACCAATTTGGACAGAAGCTGACACTTTCATTGTAATATCAATGTTGTTCCATTATAATACTCCCTGAGCTTCCCACTGCTGCAAAAGATATGAAACTGCAAAAATCAATAAAATGGGAGACAAATACATGGAACTGAAGAATGACCAGAACAATAAAATTTCCTAAGGGCTTATGTAAGCCATCACTAAACATTAGCTTATTACAGTAAGAAACTGAATGTACTGTATATAGCATTATGCTGTATGTTCTTTGTTCAATCATTTCGACGCCTTGTGATACCATTTTGGGCAGTTTTCTTGGCAAGGATACTGGAGTGGTTTGCCATTTCCTTTCCAGCTCATTTTACAGATGAAGAAACTGAGGCAGACAGGGTTAAATGATTTGCCCTGAGTCACACAGCTAGGAAGTGTCTAAGACCAGATTTGAACTGACGAAGACGAGTCTTACTGACTGCCCCTAAAAGAGTATCTCATAATCAGGGTGGTTTTTGTTGTTTAGTCATTTAATTCATGTCCAACTCCTTATGACTCCATTTTAGGGTTTTTTTCTTAGCAAAGATACTGGAGTGATTTGCCATTTCCTTCTCCAGCTCATTTTACAGATGAGGAACTGAGGCAAAGAGCGATAAGTGACTTGCCCTGGTTCACACAGCTAGTAAGTGTCTCTGGCCAGATTTGAACTCACAAAGAGTGAATCTCCCGGGTTCCACGCCCTACACTTTATCAACTGTGCTACTGAGCAATCTAAATATTTAACTCTCATCTCTCACAAAGCTTACAGTCTAACACAGACAACCGACAATAAAGGCAACATTACAGAAACCGTTTGCCCCAAAAATAGAAGCTCACTTTCTTCACAATCCCAGAGTGGGTATAAAAAGAAAGCCGAGGGGGCAGCTTGGTGGCACAGTGGATAGAGCACCCACCCTGGATTCAGTAGGACCTGAGTTCAAATCCAGCCTCAGACACATAACACTTAACTAGCAGTGTGCCCCTGGGCAAGTCACTTAACCCCCACTGCCCAATTAAAAAAACAAACAAAAATAAAAAGAAAGCTGAGTCTACTATATTACCTAACTCTGGGCAAGTTAGTAAACCCTGTCTGCCTCAGTTTCCTCATCTGTAAAATGAGCTGGAGAAGGCAATGGCAAATCATTTCAATATCTCTGCCAAGAAAACCCCAAATGGGGTAATGAAGGCTCAGACATGACTAAACACAACTTGAACAACAACATTCCTGAACAATTAGTTCCTAAATATCATTAATTAAAAGGAAACCGCCTAATGGACAGATGGGTTTCACAGAGGGTTTAACAGAGGACATTCATATTCACAGTACTGGGAACAGAAAATATTTACTCTGGGAGCCCTAGTTCTCTAAATCACTCATATGCCGATGGGGCAAAATTGCATTCTCCCCATTGTATTCCCTTACCATTTACATATATATGTGGATGTTTTGTTAAGCATACCTTTCACAAAAAAAATCCCTTTAGGGAGCAAGTTCCAAATTAAAACATTAACTAAAGTAAAACATCAGCTAAAGCAGTTTAATGTAGTATATATGCATATATTTAAAGTTCCAAGATAACACTCTATTGGGGAAGACCCATTTTAAAAACTGCGGACTGGTCAGCACACTGGCATCTTTAAGCTAAGCATGAGGGGATAAGCTGGGTCAAGGGACCACCTTGAGAATTCCCAGAGTTGGAAGGGGTCTCAGATGTCATAGCCTGTGCCTCATGACAAATCGTCTCTCCAGTACCCCCAATACAAGGTCATTCGGCCTTCACCTGAAGACCTCAAGTGAGGGTGAATCCACCTTCCACTTTTGGATAGCTCTAATTCCCTTCCTAACATCATGATTAAATCTGTCTCTCTCCAACTCCCACCCTCTGCTCCTAGGTCTGTCCTCCTAGGCCAAGCAGAGCATGTCCAAAGAAGAACCTTCGCATAACTGAAGACAGCCTTCTTGCCCAAGTCTATTCTGTCACCAGCTAAAAATCTCCAGTTCAGGGCAGCTAGGTAGCACAGTGGATAGAACACCGGCCCTGGAGTCAGGAGGACCCAAGTTCAAATCCAGCCTCAGACACTTGACAGTTACTTAGCTGTGTGACCCTGGGCAAGACACTTAACCCCACTGCCAAGCCAAAAAAAAAAAACTCAATAAAAATCCCCAGTTCCTTCAACCTTCTATTCTCTGTATCTCTTGACCACTCTGGACATATGACTGGACCTCATTCACTAGCCATGATGTGAGAAAGGGTGAAGTACATGAGAGGTTTTGCAGAGACACCCTGGGATTAGAGAGAATGATCATGATTGATTGGAATCACCTCTCCCCAACACACTCTACCACCCCAAAGGAGAGCATAGGTTGTTTGCTATAGATTTCCCGTAGCCAAAATATAGAGTAGGAACAGAGGTGCCATGATTGGACCAATAATGGATGGGTAGACCAGCACAGCCCGGGGGGGGGGGGGGCAGCGCAGTGGCAGTGTTGGAGGCTTCCTCACTCCAAAATAGTGCAGAGGTTTCATCAACTCTGCCTGGAGTTACCCTGAAATGCTAGAACCCTCCATTAACATCAAGTGCCCAGATAAGACATGGCGTACCACTAAGATTGACTCTAACTTCCTATATGTTTCTATTACTTCCTATTTTCCTTAAAATAGTTTTTAAAATGTTACAGCCCCTCATTAACATCAAGTGACAAGGCACAAAGGGTCTGCCACTAATACCAAAGCTCTAATTCCCTATATTTTTCTATTATTTCCTATTTTCCTTAAATTTATTTTCCTTGAGTTTTCCTATTCTAGTATTTCCTATTTTCCCTACATTTAAGGATCAATGGTGCCCTCCACTACAGTACATGCTATATATGTCATCACTAATGTCTTTGGGATAACAGGGTGTGTGGAAAAAACACTAAAGTCATTGGGTGCAAGTCACTCACTGCAACTGTGACCAATCAGGAGACATTTTAACGAGCGCCTACCTCCTGAGGAACAAGGTGTTGTGTGTGCTAGGCACTGCTGGAGATACAGAGCAATACAAGAGCAGTCCTTAACCATTATAAGCAACAGAGCCCTTAACTAGACCATACTGGTGAACTACACCGTGACCTACGCTTCACAGAGGGAAAAGGGAAGCTGTGTTTAGGGTACAAAGGAGACTGGTGGCTCACCTTCCCCCGAAGAATTCTACTAAATTGCCTGGCATCATGGGAATTTGCCCAGCTTGCTCTCCATGAGTGGCGTGACCCTACTAATGTCTTCTCCAGGAAAACAACTCTTGGTAATATGGGGAGGGGGGTAGCGGGGAACAGGGAATACTTTAAGAGATGCTGCTATAAGAATGTGGGAAGGAGGAAGACAGAACTACATAGTAAATCATGGAAGAAAAATGAATATGATATTGATACGGTGCTTCACCATTTCCAAAGAACCTTCCCAACAATCACCTGTGAAGCAGGCAGTGCACATATCACTATCTCTATTTCACCCTCAAGGAAACTGAGGCCAAGTCACCCAACAAGTTCAGCCCAAGTATCTCTGATTTCAAATGCAGCTTCCTTACACACTGAACCGCTTTCCTTTACTATTCACTTGTATTCAGGAAATATTTACTGAGTCCACCAATGACTCCAATATGGGAGAATCAGTGACATAATCTGGCCTTTCCATCCAACTTAATTTGCAACATCTCTTCCCCTTGTCTTTCTCCTTTCAAGGGCGTCACTGGCATTCATTTTGCCTAGGTCTCACCTATACTCATTTGTTCTCTAAATGTTTATTATACTATGCTCATCAAAACATATAAAATGTTTTAGGAGGTAGAGGTCCACACATACTATAATATGCCCCGTCCCATTCCTCCCCAAATAGCCCTGAAACCAATTCTTCTTGGGAGGGACTACACAAGAGCTTATGTCACAGCTTCCAACAGATAAAAACCCCTTTACACCTTCCTAAGGGATTTTCCCATGTTGTAGGAGCAACAGCTACATCATTCCCTTCCTCCCCAAAGGCTAAGTTAGTTTTTCCTTAAAAAAGGTATTGGGGGGAGCCAAGTTGTGCAGTGGATAGAGAATCAGCCCTGGAATCAAGAGGACCCAAGTTCAAATCCAGCCTCATACACTTACTAGCTACATGACTCTGGGCAAGTCACTTAAGCCCAATTTCCTCCAAAAAAAAAAAAAAGGTATTGGAAACTTTCCTCCAAATTTAAATGGGCCATTGGGCAAAGGTTCAAATCACTGACAAAGCTTGCTGGTGACCCAAGTACAAAAAGCCAGCCCACAAGGAATGAGGAGCTTCTTCCTCGGTCTTGACAAATACATCTTGCCTCCGTGTTCGGAGAGGCACAGCTGAATCGATGTAATATTCCATCACAGGATTATCAATTAGAGCTACAAGAGTCCATTAACGTCCATCAAGTCCAACCCCCTCCTTTACAGATGACATAACTGAGGAACAGAGAGGTCAAGTGACTTTCCTTGGAACACCCAGCTAGCATCTGAGGTAGGAAATGAAATCGGGTCCTCCTTATTCCAAGTCCAACACTCTATCCACTATGCCATCGAGCTGCTCTTTGATGAATATACTTTCCACTCTACAGCTAAATAAACTTCCTTTTGTTTGCTCATTGTTAGAGGGGGCAATTTCAACCCAATCCCAATCTCTGTGGACGCCTGTTGCTGCATCCTTAACTAATTTCTTCCATCACTTCTTCTTGCTTCCTTCCTCCACTTCCCACTCGCTTCCCCTCATAGCTTCCATGAGGTTCCGGTTCGGTCCAGGACTCCACTACCAACCCTTTTTCACACTCTTTCCTCTGTGCAGGCTCAACTGGTCCAAAGATGCTTTTGCTGGGACAGGCCAATTCTTCTCCAACAGTCAGACAGGTTTAGGCTTGTCTGTTGGCCTCAGGACTCTCAGGCCTCTCCTGCCCATAGAACCTTATCCCACTGGAGCTGGGTCAGGGGAAAATCAATTGCACATTTTTTCCCCCTTCAATTTCTCTCGCAATTTTGTTTTCCATGGCTCAGCCTGTAGAACATGCTCCCAGGCCTATAGTTGATAATAAGTACAAGGACGTTCACCTCTGACCACCAGTCCTTAAATGGCACTGCTGCTGGACCTTTATGGCCAAGCGCAGGGCTAGCGGAATAGGATCCAGTTGGAAAGATGCATTTTTTTAGCCAAGAAGATCAGGTTGAAAAGGTCATCCTGTATCATAGGAAAAGGGCAAGGTTTTGATTAAAGGTGTCCTTTGCTAAGTTTGCATTTTAAGTGGTTTACTTGTTAATTTTTAAGTAAAGTTTTAGTTTCTTTTGTTGGATACATAAAAATAAATCCTTTATGACTAAGTATTCAATAAATATTTGCCTTCAAAATTCCCTGGCTGCACATCCCGGTGCAGTATACAGCTCTATCTCCATCATTATTTGCTCAAAAATTTCATAATCTTCAGTATTTTCCACTGCTAGTGAAGTTGTCCTCCCTCCATCACTCCCAACCCCCAGATGGTGTGGTACAGTGGAAAGAGTCAAAAGACCTGAGTGTACTTCCTAATTCTGCTAGTTACTACCTGTGAGATGGTGGGAAAATCATTTAACATCTCTGAGCCTCAGTTTCTCCATGTGTAAAAAATGAGAAGGTTGAAGGTTGTCTGCCTCCAAGATCCTACCCTCGTGCCATCACTTCCAATATCCTCGGAGAATATAAAGCAATTTTAATATTAACCTAAGCAAAACAAAATTGGAAAAGTAAATCTGCTGAGAGGTGGGGTGAGAGACAAGGAGGATTCAAAACACAACACTGAGGGATTATCTACCATTTTGCATTATGCATTCTGGTTTTAGCATGGATAATCAAGAGTGAAAAATTAAGGGTTGGAAACATACTTGTTTATCAGTTATAAATTCTAGGATCTCTCATATATCAGTGACAAGAGGAGAAAATCTTAAGAAAAATACACGGAACCTGACATGGACAACAACAAGGTGATCTGTATGAAGTCTTACTCAATAAAGGAATTTTATCGCCATGCTTTTTTAAAGTTCTCTTAAAAATAATCATCAGCAATGCCTAGAATACTTTTTTTCCAACTCTCCACTGAATGAAAAAAAAAGTAAAGGAAAAAAACTTTAGTAAAAATTTTTCACTGAAAACAATAAAATGACAAGAATAGGAAAGTTTCCATAAATTTAACTGATAAAAAATCAGCTAAATATAAGTGGCCAACATGACACTTTTTTTTTAAAGAGCTGAAGCTTTTATTATTCCCTTAATGGTTATAATATTTATACAATTGAATCTAGAGCGGAAAGGTTAATCTGGGATATTTTCTGTTTTGTTTTGCGTGTCTGAGGCATTAATTTAAATGTAGCAAATCATTAATTTCCAACAGAACTCATGGGTAGCAATACAAATACCACAGAAAATGACAACTTACTTAGTGGCTTAAACTTATTTTAAAAATTATTTTTGTGGGGTATTTTTCCTATTGGACCAGACCTGTGATTTCACTAGAATGTAGGAACTCCAGCAGAGGGGACTCCCTCTCCCATAACAGACCCAGTATTTGCTGTGTGGTACCAAGAAGTTAAAAGTGACTTGCCCAAGGTCACACAGCTACCATCTGTCACAACTGGAACTTGAATCCAGGTTTTCCTGACTTCAGGGCAGGCTCTCTAGACACTAAGTCACATTGCCTCTTGGAAATTAATTGATAGGAAATAAATGGTGACCAACCATCCCGGGAGTCATTTGAGAATCATTTGTCTGTGTGCAATTATCAATTGAATAGTCCAAATCAATACCAGATTTGAAGGATAAAGATGGAGAAATTCTTTCACAGTTTAAACAATTTGACCAAAAAAAAAAAAAAAATGAGAAACAGATCCAAGTAAAAACATTGACTCAAATTACCACCATTTCTTTGGAAAGTTTAACTGACACCAAAAAGTCACCAAGAAGGAGACCAGAATATGCCTGAAACTATCAGAGGCAACAAACACTTAATCATCCTACTATAGAGAATACCCAATCATGAGAATACCCATTCAGAAGACAAGCACATTTGCAAAGTACCGAAGATAATGAAAGATAAAATCTACTTGACTTCGAAAAGCAAGACAAAACATTAGAGAAGAAGATATCCTTGGTGAGAGTTTGGTGTGAAACTCAGCCAAGACAGACCATCCCAAGAGCTTTTCGGATGAAATTGGAAGCATGATTGGAAAAAGGACCATATGAAACAAATCTTCTGGCACTTCTATGATGGACTAAACTAATCAGCATTGAAATTGCAACAACCACATTTGGACTCTAACTCCGCAATATTCTCAACATACTGTCTGAGAAAGTGACGATGGTACTATAGGGGAAATCAGGAAAACTTCCGGACTACATGGAAAAACTTGTGCTATAGGCGACATAATTTTAAAGGAACTGGAAATAAGCAGAGCTGGATTCAAACCCTGGCTGTGGCCCCTAACAACTTTGTGACTTTCAGAAAGTCACTTAACCTCTCTAGGTCTGGGCTTTTCATAATAATAATTATTATTATTATTATTGTTATTATTATTATTATTATCATCATCATCTATAAAATGAAAGGACAACATGGCCTTTAATATTCCTTTTATCCCTAAACCTATAAGCAATCTACCCCTCTATGTAACTTCTCATCCCTATAAAATCTTTAAGGGAATAGCAATTCTTGGTGAATATAAATGAAGGAAAAGGGCAGAATGACCCAGACTTATTTCTATAATAAACTACATCTTTATTGGTGACACAACTGAGTGGCAAACATAATATAAGGTCCTGCTTTGTCAGATCCTGGTTTGTCAACTTCTGATTTTGAAAAAGCATTTCACTCAGTCAAGCCTAAGACAAGCATAAAGCTTCTCTTAAGAAATGGTATCTTCGGGGCAGCTAGGTGGCGTAGTGAATAGAGCATGGGCCCTGGATTCAGGAGGACCTGAGTTCAAATGCGGCCTCAGAATCATAACATTTACTAGCTGTGTGACCCTAGGCAAGTCACTTAACCCCAACGCCTAGCCAAAACAAAGAAAAGAAAAGAGAAGGTATCTTCAAAACCAATGGGGAAAAAAACTTACACAATCAATCACATGACAGATAAAATCAATGCTAACTGTGGTGGCCTACTGTATGTCAATAACAGATGAGGCATAAAACAATGGGTCATATGCTCCTCAAAGTTGTTCGGAGTCACAAAGCATTACCTGAACAATGTGCAAATAGAATGATAAGGTTCTCTAGCTACTTCTGGTGTCAGATACCACCATATACTAGTTGCACGGAACCCTAGAATATTATCATGATTAAGCTTGGCCCTGGAGAAGAGTTGAGAAAATGTATGAATGTTATGTCTCACTCATCTTCACCGAGGCGAGGGACTACAGTTGAAGAATACTGCATACAGTTGTACACAGATGGTGTTAGTTTTGCTGAGCTGCCATTTTCCCCCCTCTTTTTTAATCTCTGGCAGAAGGGATGTGGGAGGAGGAGAGAGAAAGAAATATTCAAAAATATAGACAATGCAAAAAAATCAAAAATAAGATTTAAAGAACAGGGGTATTGGTGCAACTGTCACAATGTTACTTATTTATCTGGAGAAAACATTATCATCTATAGGAAGTCCCTCTTACATTTGTATTCTGTATCTTCTTTGATAGTGGAAAACATTTTTATTAAGCATACATCTACTCCGCTTAAGCCTTATTCCATATCCATT
The DNA here is from genome assembly GCF_900497805.2 of Vombatus ursinus. Taxonomy (NCBI): domain Eukaryota; kingdom Metazoa; phylum Chordata; class Mammalia; order Diprotodontia; family Vombatidae; genus Vombatus; species Vombatus ursinus. Next base: position 36,347,019 of record NW_020954608.1, on the reverse strand, counting down.
TTAAAAACATCCCTAGTTACATCTTTAAAGAAATCTTTAAGATTTTGACATATGAAAAACAGGAAAAATTAACTCACATAAAAAAGGTGTGCAAGGAAGAGCTTTTACAGTGAAGGCGGAAATAGGCAAGATACAGTGCAACACTTAAACTTTACTCTAATTAGAACTGGCTCGAAGAGGGAATAAAGTACACACTAAGCTGGGTATAGAATTCTATCTTTCCCAACAGGGAAGGAAGTAAAAGGAGGAGGAAATAAGAAAAGAGGAGTGGGGAAGGGGGAGGAAGAGGGAGGAGGTAGAAGGAAAGGCAGATTAAGGGAGGTAGTGGTCAGAAGCAAAACAGACTTCACAAGGGACAGGGCAAAAAGAGAGAGGAAAGGATAAACCGGGAAAAGAGGACGGAGAGAAATACAGTTAGTAATCATAACTGCAAATGTAAATGGGATGAACTCACCCATAAAATGGAAGCAGACAGCAGAGTGGATTAGAAATCAGAATTCTATAATATCTTTAAAAAAAACCAAAAACATGCTTGAAACAGAGAGACGGAGTAAAAATAAGGGGCTAGAGCAAAAATCATGCTTCAGCTGAGGAGGGAGAAAAAGGAGAAGGATAGGAACCATGACCTTAGACAAAACAAAAGCAAAAACAGACCTAATTAAAAGAGACAAGCAGGGAAACTTCATTTTGTTAAAATGGTACCATAGACAATGAACTAATATAAATACTAAACACATATAAACCAAATGGCATAGCATCCAAATTCTCAAAGGAAAAGTTAAAAGTTACAGAAGGAAATAGACAGTAAAACTATACTAGTGGGGGACCTCAAATTTCCCCTCTCAGAACTGGATAAATCTAATCATAAAGTAAATAAGAAAGAGGCTAAGGATAGGAATAGAATTTTAGAAAAATTAGATATGACAGACCTCTGGAGAAAACTAAATGGAAATACAAAGGAATATACTTTCTTTTTTTCAGCTGTACATAGCACCTTCACAAAAACTGACCAAGAATTAGGGAATAAAAACCTCACAAACAAATGCAGAAAAGCAGAAATGTTAAATGCAGCCTTTTCAGACCATAACACGATAAAAATTACACTGAACCAAGAGCTATGAAAATAGAAATTAAAAATTAACTAAAACTAAATAATCCTAAAGAGTGAGTCAAAGAAAAAATTATAGAATTGTATGACTATGGGATGATATACTAAAATTTATGGGATGTAGCCAAAGCAGTACTTAGGGGAAAATTTGTATTTCTAAATGTGTACATCAATAAAAGAAAAAAGCAGATCAATGAATTGAGCATGCAATTTTAAAAAAAGAAAAAACAGAAAAATAAAAATTTTAAATCCCCAGTTAAATACCAAATTAGAAATCCTGAAAATCAAAGGAGAGGTTAATAAAACTGAAGTTAAGAAAACTACTGAATTAATAAATAAAACTAGGAGCTGGTTTTATGAGGAAAAAAACAACAAAATAGGTAAACCATGAGTTAATTTGACTTTTAAAAAGGAAGAAAATCAAACTACCACTATCAAAAATAAAAAGGGTGAATACATCACTCATGAAAATGAAATTAAAGAATTATTAGGAGCTATTTTGCCCAATTATATGCAAATAAATCTGCCAGTCTAAGTGAAATGGATGTATATATATATAAAAATAAAAAGTTCCAGAGTAGGAAGAAATAGAATACTTAAATAAACCTATCTTAGAAAAAGGAAATGATCAGACCAAACACTTGACACTTACTAGCTGTGTGACCCTGGGCAAGTCACTTAACCCCAACTGCCTAAAAACAAAAGAAAAAAAAAAAGAATGTTAAAAATAATTGTGGGGGCAGCTAGGTGGTGCAGTGGATACAGCACTAGCCCTGAAGTCAGGAGAACCTGAGTTCAAATCCGGCCTCAGACCAAACACTTGACATTTACCAGCTGTGTGACCTTAGGCAAGTCACTTAACCCCAATTACCTAAACAAGAAAAAGAAAAAGAAAAAGAAATTGAACAAGCCATCAATGAGCTCCCTCAGGAAAAATCCTCAGGACCAGATGGAATCACAAGTAAATGCTACCAAACATTTAAAGGACAATCAATTCCAATACCATATTAAGTTATTTGGGAAAATGAGCAAAAAAGGAATACTTCCAAGTTCTTTTTACAACACAAATTGGCAGTGATGCCTAAACCAAGAAGAGCAAAAACAGAGAAAAAACTACAACCCAATTCCCTAACGAATACTGATACAAAAAATTTTGAATAAAATTCTAGCAAGGAGAATACAGCAATATATCACAATGACCACACATTAGAATCAGGTGGAATTTATCCCAGGAATGAAAGGTGACTCAATATTAGAAAAATTATCAGCATAACTGACCACATTAATAACAAAACCAACAAAAATCTTATGATTATCTCAATAAAGGCAGAAAAAGCTTTTGACAAAATACAATACTCATTCCTATTAAAAATACTAGAAAACCACAGAGAATCAACTAAAAAACTAGTTGAAACAATTAACAATTTTAGCAAAGTTGCAGGATATAAAATAAACCCACATAAATCATTAGCATTCTACATATTACTAACAAAGTCCAGCAGCAAGAGATAGAGAAATTTCATTTAAAATCACTGCAGACAATATAAAATACTTCAAAGTCTACTTGCCAACACAAATGCAGGAACTATTAGAACACAATTACAAAACACTTTTCACACAAACAAAGACAGATCTAAACAACTGGAGAAATATTAATTGCTCATGGGTAGGCTGAGCCAATGTAATAAAAATGGCAATTCTACCTAAAATTATTTATTTATTCAGCCACACCAATAAAGCTGCCAAAAATTATTTCACAGAGCTAGGAATAATAACAAAATTCATCTGAAAAAACAAAAGGTCAAGACTATCAACGGAATCGACGAAAAAAAATGTGAAGGAAGGTGGCCTAGCAGTACCAGATCTCAAACTGTATTACAAAGCAGTAATGATCAAAACAATCTGGTGCTGGCTAAGAAATAGAGAGCGGTGGATCAGTGGAATAGATTATTAGGTACACATTGCACAGTAGTAAATAACCACAGTAAGCTAGTGTTTGATAAACCCAAAGATCCAAGTATTTTTGGACAAGAATGCACTATTTGACAAAAATTGCTGGGAAAAATGCTAAGTGGTTTGGCAAAAACTAGGTATAGACCTATACTGTATACCACATGCCAAGATAAGGTCAAAATGCATAAGTGATTTAGACATAGGGTGATACTTGCAAATTAGGGAAGCATGGAAAATTTTCCTGTCAGTTCTTTGGATAAGGAAGTATTTATGAACAAAAATGAAATAGTGAGGATCACAGGATATAAAGTGGATACTTTTAATAACATTAAATTAAAAAGTTTTTGAATAAACAAAAATAATGCAAGCAAGATTAGAAGGAAAGCAAGAAACGGGGGTGAGGGGGAAGAGACAAGGAATTACAGCAAGTTTCTCTGATAGAGGCCTCATTTCTAAAATACATAGAGAACCGAGTCGAATTTAGAAGAATACAATTCTCCCAATTGATAAATGGTCAAAAGATATGAATAAGGTAGTTTTCAGAAGAAGAAATCAAAGCTATCTATAGTTACATGAAAAATAAATCACTATTGATTAGAGAAAGGCAAATTAAAACTCATGTACCACCTCACAGCTATCAGGCTGGCTAATATGACAGAACAGAAAATGACACATGTTGGAGGAGACATAGAAAAATTGGGATACTAATGCACAGTTGGTAGAGTTGTGAAGCCATCCAACCATTCTGGGGAACAATTTGGAACTATGCCGAAAGGGGTACACAAGTGTGTATACCCTATGGCCCAGCAATACCACTACTATGTCTGAATCTCAAAGGGCTCAAAAAAAAGGAAAAAGACCTGTACATACAAATATATTTATAACAGCTCTTTTTGTGTTATTAAAGAATTGGAAACTGAGGAGATGCCCCTCAATTGGGAAATGGCTAAACAAGTTACGGTATATGATTGTAATGGAATACTATAGTTCTATAAGAAAAGATGAGCAGGATAATTTCAGAAAAACCTGGGAAGACTTATATGAACTGATACAAAATGAAGTGAACAGAATCAGGAGAACATTGTACACCACAATAGCAATACTGTATGATAATCATCTGTGAATGACTTAGCTATTCTCAGCAATCAATGACCCAAGACAACTCTGAAGGACTCAAGATGAAAAACACTATCAATCTCCAGAGGAAGATTTGATGGAGTCTGAACGAAGATCAAAGTATAATTTTTTTCACTTTCTTTACTTTTCTTGCTTTTTTGCAACATGGCTAATATGGAAATACGTTTTGCATGATTTCACATGTAAAACTGATATCACATTTCTTGACTTCACAAGGAGTGAGGCAGGGGCGGCAAAGAGAAAATTCAAAATTCAAAAAAAATTTTAAATGAATGTTAAAAATAAATAAATAATTTTTAAAAGATTTTGACATATGTTGAGGAGACAGTTTGTTGAATAAAAGTCTTTTAAGGCAGCATTCTGCTGTACCAAATCAATTTTTTTTTTTTTGCAGTCAAGAAACAAATGAGCTCTTTTATTTTCTAGCCCTTTCAGTCAGTTTGATTGTAAAGATAATGTCTGCTGCAGGATATAGCTTCTGAAAGCCCGCCTGCTCCCTTCTCACACTTTTATTTGAGGAGGGTAGAGGTTATTCTCATAACATTATTCTCGTAACAATTTTGTAAAGATGGAAAAGAAAGAATATGGCTATAGTTCTAGCTACTGGGATTTTCGTGATCACTTTTTTTTTTTTTTGGTAATAACGTCCAATAATAATATTCTCTCTAAAGACTGAAAATCAATTCATTGATGTCCTTAAAACTGTACCACCTGCAATGCAGACCTCCTGTGTATGTATGTCTGAACCACATGTTCCTCCCATAGTGGTTTTCTTTAGTGTTGTTTGCACTTTTTCCTTCGGTGCATCAGAGACTGTCAGTCAACAAGCATTTATTAATAGCTTACTATATGCCAGGCACCATGCTAAGTGCTAGGGATACAAAGAAAGGTAAAAACATGGTCCCTGCCCTCAAAGAGCTCACATTCTAATGGAGGAGGACAAATATGAAAATAACTAAGCACATGCAGGATACAAAGAGTAGTGATCTCAGGAGGGAAGACACTAGCACTGAGAGGGACTGAGAAAGACCTCTTGCGAACAGTGGGATTTTTAACTAAGACGAAGGAAGCCAGGAGCCAGAGATAAGGAGGCATGGCATTCCAGGCATGAGGGAGGACACAGAAATGGCGAGCCTGGGTAACTGGGAGAATGGTATAGCCCTGAATAATATCAGAGAAGTTCAAAAAGGGGGATACCTTGGGGAAAAGAGAACGAATTCAGTTTTAGACGTGCTAAGTTTAAGATGCCTATAGGATATACAGTTTGAGATAGCTAATAGGCAAGTGGACAGGAGAGACTAGAAGTCAGGAGAGAGGATATGACTGGATAAGTAGTTTTAAGAATCATCAGCACAGATATGATAGTTAAATCCGTGGCAGCTGATGAGATTCAGGGTAGTGACGTTGTCAGCCATTTCCCAGGATCATTGACCCGAAGCTGAAAGGGACCTCAGATATCATCTGATTCAACCACTTCATTGTACAAGTTCAACCTTGTACCATCAGAAGATAGATTAGAACTCAGGTCCTGTGACTCCAAAACACTTTCTCCACTGCACCACACTCTTGGAAGAAAATTAACAAAGCAATTAATAAATATTAGAGTGGAGGTAAGAGAGAGTAAAGAAGAATAACCTTGTTCTCCTTTTCCAACTTTAGGAAATTTTCCAAATTGCTTCATTAGTTTATTGAGTTTTATTAAAAAAAAAAATCCTTCCTCTTGGCTAGGACCAATTGCTACCTACTTTCCAGAATAACATGACTCCCTCACCCTCCTTTGAAATGTCTATTACCTCCTAAATCCCATTCCCAGCTCTTCTACTATTCAAAATGTTAAAACTCTAAAGGCTCCACTTTGCAAGTTATAGCCAATGGAATTCAACACAAGGAAACAAACTGAGATCAGGTTCCCTTCCCCACTCCCAGGGAGTTTGTTTTATCAGAAAGGAGGCTCCCTATGAAGAAAGGAAAAATAAAGTAAAAAGTACACAGCAGAGAATAAAAGAAAACCAAGAAGGAAGCAAAGAAAAGCTGGGCAGCTCTGAAAACAATGTATAGAATTTATTGTGTAGGTTTTCTTGAAATGGAAATGTATTATTTTATATTGAATCTTCTCTTATGGTCTGCTTGTGTACATGGCTATATTTTTTTTTCTCATTTTGTATTTAAGTTTAAATTTTTTAAAAATTAAAAAAAACAAGAAAGTCTATAATATGTGGGGTTCAATACAATATAAATGTGCTCAATGAAATAATGAGATACTGTGTTTTAGGGTATTTGGCACAGAAAAACTCATACTGACATTATCACTATAAATGAAACAAAAAGTCAAAACTAAATGGAATACAAGAGTCAGGAGTTTGTATCTTGTCAAGTACTATGGAGAATATTGATTTTTATCTTCTGCAAAAAAGTTCGCCCATAAACTGCCATTTTATTCAAGCTCAATTGTTTGTTCATGCAGTATGATCCCCTCATCTTTATCCTTTCTTATTACTGAGTGTTAACTTTGACCCTAGTTCTAACCAACCAAAATCAATTCATTTCAACTAGCATTTGTTAGCACCTACTATGTACAAAACATCATGCCAGGCAATAAGAAAATAAAGACAAATTCTGACCAGAAAAATGATGCTAGAATGACTGTGTTGTCGATAACCAGTCAATCCCATTACAATAGACAATTTAATATTCTATGATTCTGTTGAGGATCACCATTTCTGGTGTCTTCAGGTTCCCTTCTTCAAGAAAATATTCATGATCTACGTATGAAGCCTCTAAGTAATCTACAAACATCTTTCATTTCTTGATACCCAAGTCAAATATGACAACATACTTTTCACCATACTCCCTCGATAAAGTCAACTTTTATAATAAAGTCAATATTTTATTGTAAAAATTATTGTAAAGTCAATGAACATCAAAGTATATGTTGACATAAAAGAAGGTCTATGAAGAACTTGACATGAAACGCCAATAAGTTACTATCAGGGCAAATTGTCTCCACTACACAGACTATAACTCTTGGTTCTTACCTCTCTTTACATAGACTCCATTCACCATCTGGTTCATCCCACCTGCTTGAAAGTATAACTTATACTGAGGCCTTGCAAATATAGAGCTTATTGTCGATTGCTAATGATTAGAGTAATGATTTCTTAATATTATACTTTAAGTATTGAAACTTTATGGGTATCAAAGATCATACACTATGACCAGGCTGGATTTATGCCAAGAATGTGGGGCTGGTTGAATATCAGGAAAACTAAAAGCATAACTGACCATATCAATAACAAAAACAACAAAAATTATAGTATTATCTCAATAGAAGCAGAAAAAGCATTTGACAAAAGCCAACACCCATTCCTATTAAAAACACTAGAAAGCATAAGGAGTCTTTTTTATTTATTTTTAATTTTCAACATTCACTTAAAAATTGTGAGTTCTAAATTTTCTCCCCTTCCCTACCCTCTACCCAGGATGATGTGCAATCTGATATAATTTATATATACATATACACATACACATACATATATATATACTTTCATGTTAAACATATTTTCACATTAGTCATGTTGTGAAGAAGAATTAGAACCAACGGGAGAAACCACAAGAAAGAAGAAACAATAACAACAACAACAAAGAGCAAATAGTATGTTTCGATCTGTATTCAGACTCCATACTTCTTTTTCTAGATATGGACAGCATTTTCCATCATGAGTTTTCTAGAATTGTCTTAGATCCTTGTATTGCTGAGAAGAGCTAAGTCTACCAAAGTTAATCATCACACAATGTGGCTGTTACTGTGTACAATCTGTACCTGGTTCTACTCATTTCCACTCAGCATCAGTTCATGTAAGTCTTTATAGGTTTTTCTGAAGTCCACAAATTCATAATTTCTTATGGAACAATAGTATTCCATCACATTCATATAGTACAACTTGTTCAGTCATTCTCCAACTGATGGGCATACTCTCAACTTCCAATTCTTGGCCACCACAAAAAGAACTGTTACAAATATTTTTGTACATGTGGATCTTTTCCCATTTTTATGATCTTCTTAAGGTACAGACCTAGTAGCAGTATTTCTGGGTCAAAGAGTATGCACAGTTCCATAGCCCTTTAGGCATAGCTCCAAATTGTTCTCCGGAACTTTTCTTAAAATAAGAAGCAGTACCTATCTGAAAGCAAGAGTAAGCATTATCTGTAATGGGGATAAACTAGAAGCCTTTCCAATAAAATCAGAAGTAGAGCAAGAATGTCCATTGTTAACATTAATATTCAATATTGTACTAGAAATGCTAACTGCAACAATAAGACTAGAAAAAAGAAATTAAACGAATAAGCATAGGAAATGAGGAAACAAAACCATCACTTTTGTGGATGATACGGTTTATTTAAAGAACCCTATAGGGTCAACTAAAAAATGAACTGAAACAATTAACAACTTTAATAAAGTTGGAAGATATAAAATAAACCCACATAAATCATCAGCATTTCTTATATATTACTAACAAAGTCCAACAGCAAGAGAAAGAAAAATTCCATTTAAAATAACTATAGACGGAATAAAAAACTTGAAAGTCTACCTGCCAAGACACACATAGGAACTATAGGAACACAACTATAAAACACTCTCAACACAACTAAAAACAGATGTAAATAACTGGAGAAATATTAATTGCTTATGGGTAGGCCAACTCAATACAATAAAAATGACTTACTACCCTAAATTAATTTACTTGTTGAGTGCCATACCAATAAAACTACCAAATAATTTAATAATTAAATACATCTGGAAGAACAAAAAGTCAAAAATATCAAGGGAATCAATCAAGGGGGGGATGTAAAGAAAGCCTGGAAGTATCAGATCTCCAACCACAGTTGCAGAAATCATCAAGACAATTTGGTACTAGATAAAAACCAGAGTGATTGACCAATGCAACAGATTAAGTACACAATATACAGAAGTAAAAGAGTATCCTAGTGTTTAATAAACCCAAAGATCCTAGTTAACGGGCCAAGAATTCACTGTCTGAGAAAATTGGGAAATGTGAGAGTAGCCTGGCAGAAACTAGGCACAGACAAACAGCTTTCACCATAAACCAAAAGCTCAAAATGAGTGCATGATTTAGATATAAAGGATGATATCACAAGCAAATTAGAGGAGCATGGAAGAAAATACCTATCAGATCTATGGATAGAGAAAGAGTTCATGATCAAACAAGACAGAAGATCCAGGAATAAAATGGATAACTTTGACTACATAAAATTAAAAAGGTTTTGCACAAACAAAATCAACGCAGCCAAAATTGGAAAAAATCAGGAACCTAGAAGAAAAAAAATTTTACAGCAAATTTCTCTGACAAAGATCTCATTTCTCTAATACATAGAAGCCAAATGCAAATTTATAAAAATAAAAGCCATTCCCCAATTGAAATAGTCAAAGAATATGAACAGGCAGTTTTCAAAGAAAGAAATCAAAACTATCAAGAATCACATGAAAAAATGTTCTAAATCACTAATATTAAGAGAAATGGAAAACTAAAACAACTCTGAGGTTCATTAAAATACCTCACACTGATGGCATTGACTAAAAAACAGAAAAGGAAAATGACAAATGCTACAGGGAATGTTGAAAAATACGTACATGAACGTAGTGTTGGCAGAGTTGTCAACTGGTCCAATCATTCCAGAGAACCATTTGGAGCTATGCCCAAAGGGCTATAAAACTGTACATACCCTTTTGGCCCAGCAGTACCACTACCAAGTCTACACCCCAAGGAGATCAAAGCAAAAGAAAAAGGACCCATATGTACAAAAATACTTATAGCAGCTCTTTTTGTGGTGGCAAAGAGTTGGAAACTTGAGGGGATACCCATCAATTAGGGAATAGCTGAACAAGTTATGGTATATATATAATGGAACATAGTTGTGACATAAGAAATGATGAATGGGATGGTTTCAGAAAAACATGGCAAGACTTATATGGACTGATACAAAGTAATGTAAGCAGAACCAAGAGAACAAAGTACACACCAACAGCAATAAGTATAGATAAACAACTGTGACAGACTTAACTCTGACGAATACAATGATCCTCCAGAACTCCAGAGGACTCGGGTTGAAAAATGCTATCCACCTCCAGATAGAGAACTGATGGACTCAGAATACAGAATGAAGCATTATTTTTTTTTCCTTTATTTTTCTTACTCCACCCTCCTTTTTTAATATGGTTAACATGGAAAGGACAGCTTGATGGCTCAGTAGATAAGTGCAGGACCAGAAGTCAGGAAGACTTATCTTCCTGAGTTCAAATCTGGCCTCAAACACTTACTAGCTGGGTGACCCTAGGCAAGTCACTTAACCATGGTTGCCACAGTTTTCTCATCTGTAAAATAAGGTGGAGTAAGAAACAGCAAACCACTCCCAAATGGGATCATGGAAGAATCAGACATGAATGAACATGATAAAAAAAAGAACAGAGAAAGGGGGGGATTGGGGGGGGATGTTTTGTATGGCTTCATATGAATAATGGGTATCATATTTCTTACCATCTCAACGTGGGGGAAGGGAGGAAGACAATTTGTAACAGAAAATTAATTTTTTTTTAAATACCTTCAAGAAAAAAGGAAAGGAAGGAAGGGAGGAAGGAAAGAGGGAAGGAAGGGATGGAAGAGAAAGAAGAGAAAGGGGGAAGAAAGGAAAGGAAGGGAAGGAAAAAAGAAAACTTTATGGGGCAGCTAGGTGGCGCAGTGGATAAAGCGCTAGGCCTGGATTTGGGAGGACCCGAGTTCAAATCTGGCCTCAGACACATATCTCTCACTAGCTGTGTGACCCTAGGCAAGTCACTTAAGCCCATTGCCTAGCCAAAAAAAAAGCAACTTTATGAGATGCTGGCATGTGCTTCATTTTTGGAAAATAGATGAAAATATGAATTTAGAAAATTCAAAAGGCAGCAAAACAAGAAGACTCAAAAAGTCCAGAAGCCCTCCTAGTCAGCAAACAATCTCCAGGTCAAGCATGTGGTAACCAGGGATAGGCAACGAGCCTTAGCGTACAAACCTAATAACAAAATACTATCAAACATTCAGGAAGAGTAGTGTATATCACTTTACAAAGCAGCAAGGAGAAAAAGAGAAAGAAAAAAAAAATTTCAGGTATCATCCTAAGCAGATTACAGCATGCAAAGGAAAGGGCAGTCACTCCTAAGTAGCACTAGCTTGGAAATTATTTGGCCCAAAACTAAACGGGCATAACACAGCAGATGAGACTGAATTTGGGAAATAGTCTATCCATTTCAATTTGGAGCCCAAGTCACTCCTTGACACAAAGCCCAACCTTTAACATTATCAGTCTCTATGGGATATTATATAATTCCAAACCAGAGAACATCATGATCTCAGGAGAATCACAATTTCAGTTAACTGGAAGGAAAATGGGAAGACAAATGATGAGTGCTAGCAGATTTATAGCCTATATAACAAAGGCCTGGACACCCAAAGTGGCAAAAGATACCATATCAAGAATGTGTAGGAATGGAAGAAGAAGGAGGCCAAGTCACAGTAACAACAATGCACTGGCCTAAGCGAAGGTGCTATTTCAAAGTGGTAATACCAAATTTCTATTTTATCATGTAGACTTTTCCCTAATTCAGATTTGCCTAACCTTATAAAGTAGTCTAAATTAGTCACTTTATAATGTCTTTCACTTTTGAGGAACAGTTTGAGAGGAAAGAGCTTGTTAGTGCTGACAGAAAAAATGTGGAACTTAAAAGTGAGAATTTATAAAATTCCAGCTACCCTTAGAAATCATGCTGTTTTTCAAAAAACAGACCTCATTTGACTTTCAGAGAAATTCAGAATGATTACTAGAAACCAGCTTGCAAGAAGAATTTGTGGGAAAAAAAAAAATCAACCAAACTGAAAAACCTAAGAGGGCTCTGATGGAAATTCTCACTAAAATTCTCGGTTATTCTAGGTTCAAGCCTCAGTTTCCCCTTCAGATAACATGGGAAATAACACCAATATCGCGCTTGAGAATATCCCATAGGACCAATATTTATAGATAGCCTTGACAATGAAAATCAACATTTTAAGGGCCATATATTACTATCACTAGTTATAGTCATTCTGTCACTGAGATCACTGATAATAATGCCTAAGAACATAGCCTACCACCCTCATCCACCAATTTCAAATACTTCCAAGCAAAGACACAGGCCTTGCCTCATTCCATCATCAAGTGGAAGAGTTGTTTATTGGCAGTAAGCTGGTGAAATTTCACCATTAGGGTTTGATTTTCCTTGATTAGCAAAGCAATCTACTCTTTTTTTTCCCCAAATGGCCTCATAGGTTTTCATGTAAAAGACTGAAATTTGAGACAAAATACTGCCCTGAGCACTAGATTTTTTTTCTTTTACAAATCAAATTCACACCTCAATGCTCAGAAACATAATACCAAACGATAAGAGCACTGCTGTTGTTTGTCCTTCTTCTCAAAGAGGACCATGAAATCCAGGAGGTGATGACTTGACTTGCAGTGAATTGGATTTAAGTGAGGGATTTAAGGGTGCAAAGTCACCAGCCTCACTCTCTCCTCTGGAACCATCTGGGTCTGGTAGGAAGACATGGATCAGGATGACTGGAGATGGCCTCGGATGAAGTGGGAGATCTTGGCCTTTTTAAGCTAAGGTCTTTAACAGGTCTCAGTTTGACTGAGGCAAAGCTCATTCAGAGATTAAGGCTGGGTAAGAAAAGAGGCAAAGAATGGCCTCTTCTACCTAGTCAAAAAAAATAAAATCAATCTGGGAGGGGAAGACCCTCAAGGTTTCTGGCCAAAACAGAAACAACTGCGATTTACATTCACTCTGAGCCATGAGAGCCCAAACAATGACCAAATGAGGCTTGGGCTGGGGCCTACTGTTGGCCAATCAATAAGAGCCAGTGTGATTGGGTTTAAGGCATGGTCCATAAAAAAGAAACCTAGCCTGGAAACGCCAAGATATCTTACAAAATTTATGTAATCAAAATTTATATTCCTTTGGGCAGAGCACCCGAAGGTGTGGGTATGATTCCCTATTCAATTCACTGCAACTCATAACATCACCTCCCCAACGTCATGATCCTCTTCGAGAATGAAGGACAAACAACAATCAATAATTTGTAAGTAGTAACTGCCCCATTGGGGACCCAACTGGCAAGCTCCAGTTGGGAAAAGCAGTTCACTCATTCTTTCCTTCCCTCCTCCTCTCCCTTCCTCCTCTCTCTCTGTCCACACTGGCATAAGAGCATACTCATGGCATGAATACTGAGGTCTAAGGCAGCCTACTATTCCCACAATAACAACTAAAGACCATGAATTACAAGCCACAATATATCACCTTTAGACCTCCCAATCAAATAGCATGCTAGTACAACATGGTGAGCTATACTATTAAATTTGTTGTTCAAATTTGGAATATATGAAATGAGAAGCTAAATGCAGTAAATTGTGGATCCAGAAAAGAAAAATTCCAACCAGTGTAGTGCAGACTTGATTTCCATTTCTTTGAAAGGCTATGTTTTTCTTGCCTACCCCTGCTGTATTGATTCAATAAGTACTTACTGAATGCCTACCAGGAATCCAATCCAGCTATATGCTATTCATGACTGGCCATGAGGATTACAAAGATGAATAAGACTTGATCCCGGCCCTTCATGGGGTTTAACATTTAGTAAGGTATTCCACTTCTCTGCCTCCATGATCCTACAGCCTATTACTCAGACCATTTCACAGAACGGCACAATACTAGACCTGGAAGAGACTTTAAGCTTAGCAAGGCCAACTTTCTCATTTTAAAGATGAGAAAAATGAGGTCCAGAAAGGTGGTGACTTTCCCAGAGTTATATAGCAAGCCAGTTTCCTACCTAAGCAATTAATCCAACACTTAGCACAGTGCCCGGCATATAGCAGGTGCTTAATAAATGTTTGATTAATTGAATCAACCTGTTTTCCCAGGACTATCTCAATTTGGGAAGCTCATGCCTCTTATCATTTTAAAAGAGGATGCCCATGGGAGAAAAAAATCACTTCCTCAGACTTTCTAGTAAAGTTTGGGTATTCAGACAAAGCATACCTAGTTAGGGCAACTTATCCTAAAGCGTGAAACCTAAGTGGAACACTTTAGCTATAACAAAGAGAAATCACCAAAGGAAGGATCCAGCCAATGTGATAGTCATATATTCCCACTGAAGTTCACCCTGAACATTAGTAGAGCAAAAGAACTGTCAAATGTTCTCTTACTGAGAAACAAATATTTGATGTTATTCCTATTATTGTATTTGGTACAATACAAAACATTTCAAACATCACAATAAATTGGGCCATATGATTAAACCAGTAGCAATATGCTCAAGGCACATTTAAAAAAAAAAAAAAGCCACAAAATGACTGAAACTGCAAAAAGGCAACATGTGTTTTAAGATGTAAAAATAATAAAAAGATAAAATTATTATGAATAAACATCACCAATAAAAATTATTCAAGTCTTCCTAAGGAAAATAATCAGATAATTGCTTCTCAGTTGACATTTTAAAAAATTTTCAAATTTAATTTTAAAAATAAAAATTAAATATTCCTTGTCACTATAACTTTAAATATATATAGACTGCATAAAGTATATTACATATAGTTATATATAAGTAATTTCAATATATTTATTGTGTACATATGTAAGTATATGTACATATATGCTGCTGATTATTTTCAAAGGCTTTGTAGAAGTAGAAAAGTATAGGTATAGGCAAGGAGTAACTGATATTTTTTCCAATCGCCTAACTGTCCTCTCTGTCTCTACCTTTCCCCACTCCAATCCATTCTCCATGAAGCAATCTTTGTATGCAAAAAGCCAGAGTCAGCTGCATCCTGGGCCATGGACTGTCATCTTGACTTCTATTCTGCCACTGGACTTTAATGACTCAGGAAGAGTGGAGATGACAATTTTATGCAACTGTTCCTCACTTAAATCCCATTCACATGAAAGTCAAGACATCACCTGTGATGTCACTGGTCCTCTTTGAAAATAAAGCACCCAACAACAATAGCCTAAGAGAGCAAGTTGCTTAGAGTTAATGTCTACCCATAAATTTTTCCCCTATAGAAAGTAAGCTTCAGGGGCAACTAGGTGGCACAGTGGATAGAGCACCTGCGTTCAAATCCAGCCTCAGACACATAACACTTAGTATCTGTGTGACCCTGGGCAAGTCACTTAACCCCACTGCCTAGCCAAAAAAAAAAAAGTAAGCTTCCTGAGGGTAGAAACATTTCATTTGTTGTCTTTGTATCCTTGACACCCAGTACAATTCCCCACACAACAGTTGTCACTCAATGAGTATTTATTGAACTGAAAAGAAAATAACATCTGATTTTTTTTCTAAGCGTTTGTCTTCCTAAATACGTCATTTCTAATCTTACCAAACAGATCTAATTCTATTATGAGTTTTACATTACAAAAATATCATTTACTTTACAAAACTTATTACAAGGTCCCTTTAAGTAGCAAGCCCTCTAATCCAGTTAAAACTGGATTTTATTTACAAATACAAACTACAAGTGAACTTAAGGCTCCCAAGATGGGCATGGGGGGGGGGGGTTCTATGAGATGATAAAGCATCCTTCCCCTGCTATAAAGCAAATGCTAATTGTTCAAACTGCCAGCTGATCAGCTTGGTGTCTCTCAAGGGGTATTTATTCATGCATTCAATCAATCCACAATATCTATGGATTCCAACAATGGCAGAGGGCACTGCTGCCCAATGCTTACAGCTACTTTTTGATTGATTGGTTGGGTGAATTTATTAAGTACCTGAACTAAGTTCTAGCCACAGAAGACACAATGACAAAAGCAAAAAAGTCCCTGTCTTTCATTCCCTGCCTTCAAAGAGCTTACAATCTAACTGGGAAAATAAGTCCATAAATCATTATCATGCAAGACAGAATAACACAATGAAATCAGTGCCCAAAGAGACCCTAATAGTACTATAAGGGTGCTTTTTTTGTTACGGGGGGTTGGAAGGAAAAAGAGAAAAGACCAAGGAAGCTGAACTTTGAAGGATACACAGGATTTGTGGGACCTTGGACATGTCCCTTAACCACTCTGGTCTCCATTTACTCATCTTTAAAATGAAAGAGGTGGCCTGGATGATCCTGAAATCCCTTCAAGGTCCTTCATAAATCTATGATCCTATGACCAGTAAAAAAAAAAAAAAAGAAGAAGAAGAAGAAGAAGGAAAGAGCTTCTAGAGCCCTTAGAGTATGTGCAAAGGGACAAATGTGGGAAAAGTCACAGGATCATAGGTATGGAGCTAGAAGTGACCTCACTGTCCTTGTGGTCTAATTTTACATTCCTCATTTTACAAATGAGGAAACCAAGAGCAAAAAAGGTTAAATAACTGGCCCAAAGCCACCTATGTCACAGGCATCATCAAAGACTGGGCTTGTCCCATGTCCTCTGACTCCAGAGTCAAAGTGGTTTATTTTTGTTTTTTTTCCATTTTAATCACACATTCAGGAAATGGTAAGTTGTCCACTTTGGTTAGAGCACTAGACATGTACAGGTCATGTGATAAGGCTGGAAAAGTAGGTCTGAACTAGATTACAGAAGAACTCAAATAACAGATTAAGGATTACTCTATAATCAGGATCTGTAATAACAGAGCAATGTAGAATCCGATTATTTGTAAGATGATACCCAAGAGAGCATGGTCTTTCACTGTCCACTGACAGGTATGTGGAGTTACATGAAATCAGGAAGGAACTCTAACAAGAGAAGAGAGCATTATAGACTAAAGAAAGGTATGTTCCTTTGAGTCACTCCTGACATCCTGAACAAAAGATTTACTTTAACAGAGTATTATCAACACTATGGTTACTCTTACTAAAGGGAATAAATCTTTCTGATTATAAATCACGATTTTAAATATTTTAATGTTTGCAACAAATACAAGCAGCATGGCATACTAAATAGAAAACTGAGTTAGAAGTTAGAAGCCGGGAAGATCTGTGTTCAAGTTTCTCCCTCTGCCCTATATTGGCTGTGTTATGGAAGGAAGTCACTTG
The DNA here is from genome assembly GCF_900497805.2 of Vombatus ursinus. Lineage (NCBI taxonomy): Eukaryota > Metazoa > Chordata > Mammalia > Diprotodontia > Vombatidae > Vombatus > Vombatus ursinus. The sequence goes on along the minus strand of NW_020954608.1, from coordinate 36,329,723 downwards.
ACCCTTGATTACTCTAGGCTAGGGGTATCAGACTCAAAAGGAAATGGATCCCTGCAGACCCACACCGTAACTTAGAAAACTACAAATTAACATTACTTATGTTCTACTGTATTGGTATGTATTTTATTAAACATTTCCCAATTATATTTTAATCTGGTTCTGATACTTCTCCAGAATCTTGCCAATGGAGAATTTGATTGCTCTCCCCTAGGGAAACCTTGATAAAAGAGTTTTTTCTTTGGGAGTTCTCTACACCAGTGAAATCATAAGTCAAGCCCCTATCTCTAATAAGTGCAAACATACTGCATATGTGATACAAAATAGACATGCGAGAAGTCAAATTTGGCCAAATTAAACAGTATATTAAATGGACTATAAGACTGCTGTATTTAAACAAAAATTTTTGTAAAGCAAAGAATCCTTCCTATAGGTCAACAAGCCCCCTCTTAAGTTCCTGTTTTATAAGAAAATATTTTTTGTATACTCAGTTTTCCACAAATGGAACAGACCTTCAGCAGTAATACCACATCTCCCAAGTAGTTAATTAGTAGCTTCATTCATAGCACTCAAAGGACTTTACAAATGTTCTGTAAATCAGTCACAATATTTCTAGATCCGATTCTGAAGAAAATCTTTGTGCAAATTATACTGTGGGAAAAGTTTAAAAATTAATTCCAACCTAACTGGGAATATACAATCAAGTTGAGGAGATAAGATACATACATGAGTTAAATGAGAAAAGAAATAATTCCTTGCTTTATGCAATAAATGTGCTTCTAAAAAGCTCGGAAAAATCACTGAATTTAGAACTGGAAGGGATACTTAATGAGCATCTGGTCTTAACTACTTGACTCTGGTGGCGGTGTTTGTACTTCTTTTCCAGAGAATTGGATTTAAGTGAGGCAGAGCTGCACAAAGTTGTCAGACTCACTTTCTCTTCCTGGGTCACTGAAGTACAAGTGAGCAACTGAGGCCCACAGAGATTAAATTACTAGTTCAAGTAGTAAGTAGCAGAGCCATAATTCACACCCAGGTCCTTTGACTATAAAGCTAAAGTTTTTTTCAGTGTGGCATACAAATTGAGTATTTATATCTCATTTCATGTAGGATGATTAATTAAAGCACTTCACATCTAAAATGTGACCCAGAACTATTTGAGATTTACATATACATACATGCACACACACGCATACAGAGTTTTAACTAATTAGCTAATTCATATGAACTAGAGAGGCCTGTTGGTTATGACTTACATATGACAGGCCTGGATCAATTAGTAATTCTAATTGAAAGTGAATATAATTAATTTTATGATTAAATTCATGAATCTATACACATATGGATACAAAATCATTCATTTCATGGTGCACTACTGAAAAAAGTTGAACATTATTTTTTAAAATATTATCTAATGTGTTATTATCTAATTATCTAAATATTATATAATATATAATCTTTTTGCAAGGCAAATTAGAAATAGGAACTGGACTTATAAATTCACAAGAACATGAAACTCTCAGACAAGGAAACTCCCCATGACAAAGCAAGTAGACATCTTCTCTGCAATTCATAGTCCTAGAGAATTAACTAAAAAATTAAGAAACTAGTCCAGGGTCACAAAGCCAGGACTAGTCAGAGGCAGCATTCAAACCTAAAACTTCCTGGCTTCAGGCCAACTCTCTCTCCATTACTGGAGCTGCCCCAATGAAACAATCACAGCTAACTAAACAAACAAGACATGGGAAAACCCAGATTTCTAAGTCTAAAACAAGGTGTACCTAAATAAAATCACAGATAATGAAGCAGAGGCATGGTAACATACTAGAAATGAGAGAGGAATAAATCTCAGTAATGGGGATTAGTCACAGAAGGTTTTATGAAGGAAAAAGACTTTGAACAGGTAGATAGAGAAAATGGAGCATTTGAGGCAGGGGAAAAAAAAAACCCAGCATAAGAGTATGGAAAATAGCCAAACTCAAGTACTGGGCCATCGACAGGAACAAAGTGTGTGTGGTTTGGGGCGTGGGGGTTTAAAGATGGAGCCTAGTAATGAAGAGACTTAAATAACAAGGTGACTTGGGTTTAAGAAGCAATCAGTACTTCTGGTGGCTTATTAAGAAGGAAGATAACATGTTTTAATCTGTGTGTGTTATTTATTACAAGGTGAGGAGAAATATTTTGAGATATGGGTGAAGTTTGGTAGACTAGAGAAAAACATATGGGGAGATATATAAAGAATGTAAGTGAAAAACAATTAAGTTGATGGCCAAAGATTAATTTTTTTAATTAGTAAACAACTAGCTTCAAAAACCCAAATTTCCAAACTGTCTTTTAATCTAGCTTAACCACACTCCCTCCACTAAATAGTAGTGCCTTAGCAGTGACAATTCCCACCACTGTGTTTGACCCCAGAGCTGGCTATATCTCAATGACGATACTATAGGGAATGGATTAGAGGGTGGAGAAAGACAGGAAGAATCAACGTACTACATAACTGTCAAATGTTATTAAAAGGGCAGTATCCAACGATCCACATCTCCTTATGGAAAAATCAGGAGGAGCACAATTGGCAGAGATCACACTCACTAAGGCACAGGGCCTTGAAGAATCTTTGAAAACTGTCAGATTCTATATTAAACCATCACCAGCTGCATTCTGCTTTTTATAATTAGCCTGTCGGTGCTAATACTAATCAATGACCTCCTCCCTCCTACTCCGGGGATCAGCTAGGAACCGCCCAGTCTCAGAAACTCCATAAACACCTATGTTTGCCTAGGCAAAATCTTTACAGTAGGGAAATGAATATTGGGGCAAGAGCCTCACTTGACTCCTAAAAGGGCTTTTTATCCGTCTAAAATAAAGGCTAAATTACTACTATCTTCAGGAGTCATAAGAAGAGTTGCTAAATAATTGCTCTTAGGAGGTAAGGTTTAAGGAAGAACTAAAGTCCACAACTCTGAACAGCCAGCCGAGATAACAGAAAAGTCCTGGACCCGGAGTCAAGTAAGGCCTAAATTTAAATCCTAACTTTGCCGCTTATTACATGGGCTTGGTCTTTGCTTGGCAAACCTTAAAGTGCTATAATTATTTGACTGATTTTTATGCATAGGGTAAAATGCATTACTTGGTCCTGCAAAGGGAGAAGAGAAGGGGGTATGGGAGGTGGAGGGAGAAACAGAATAAAATAAAAAGAACAGAAAAGAAAACTCAAGGAAAACAGTATACAATTATTAAACACTTATGGTCCAGTGTACCATTTCCTCAAGTCAGGAAAACAGAACAAGTGTGCACTGAACACATATCAGATGATTAATACTGATGCTAATAATTCACCTGACCTCTCTCTGCCTCAGTTTCTTCATTTGTAAAATAAGGGAGTTGGCCTAGATGACATTAATGCCTCTTCCAGTTCTGATATTTTCTGATTACAGATCTATCTGCTTGAACAGGAATAGAGAAACACGAAGAGCTGCTGATCATCAAGTTGACTTCTAGCCATTCATTTTCCATTGAGGACCCAAGTCAAGGACTCAGGGTAGAATAATCAAGGAAAATGATCCCAGAACCAGACCAATTGCTTGCTAGCATCATATTCCTTATTATCTTCTACCCCTCTGGGTGGTGTAGTAGATAAAGCACCGGGCTTCTCATCTTGATGAGTCAAATCCAGATTTAGATACTCACTAAGTATATGACCCTGGGCAAGTCACTTAACCCTGTTTGCCTCAGTTCCTCATCTGTAAAATGAGCTGGAGAAGGAAATGGCAAACCACTCCAATATCCTTGCCAAGAAAACCCCAAATGGAGTCACAAACAGCCGGACAACAACCCCTCCAGAAGCTGCCAAGTCAGTTTGCTCTTTAGAGCAAGAGAAAAATATAGGTAGATCTAAACAAAACTAATAGACTTAATCAATATTCAATGGATTGAATTGATCACAGGGCAACAATGTTTAGAGGCAATATGGTTAAAAAAAAAAATCACTGGACTGAGAGTTGAAAGATCTGTGTTGAAGGCCACAACACACAAAATGCTGGCAGCAGGACATCATTTTCTATCCATCTCAATTTTCCAAAATACATGCCACTGCACTCTCTAGAAGGCTTTCAATTTTAGGGAATGTTTCTCTAAGATCTCCAAATAACTAGTAGCCTGCCCCTCTTCCAGACAGAGCACCAACTAGAAGGCAAGACAACTGCCTGTGAATGTCTGCTTTTTAATTTCAGGCTTCCAACCTAAGCCATGCACACAAAAATTGGCACCATTTACATCAAATGACAGCTTTTATTTTCTGTAGAATATTCAGTTTCTGCTTTTGTTTAGTTCTACTATAAGCATACAAAGGTTTAGAGGGTTTCACTTGCTTACTTTTAAAAAGAAACATACTGGGAGAAACATCTTTATAATCTGGACAGAGAGAAAAAGGAAAAATGATTCACTGGCAATACAAATGCTTCTCCTGCAATTTTTTAAGTACTATACCTGGTAAAAGAGTTAACGATGGATGTTTCTTTATAAAAAACCTGAGAGATTTGGGGCAAGATGGCAGAGTACTTGACTTCCTTTATAACTGCAACCTAAAAACCTAAAAAGAGAGAAATATGTGCCAAACCTAGGGCAACTAAAGCTGAAACCCAAAGGATAAGACGATAAAAACAACAAAAGATAACAGCCTCATGAAATAATATTGGAGAAGTGAAATACTTTAAAAGCCCCCACTCCTAATGTTCCCACCATGGCACTGACTACAGCCAGCACAAGAAACCTCATGGGCCTGTGTTTCAGGCACTGGAGGAAGGGGCCTCTCCTAATTCCCAAAGGCAGTAATAACTCAGTCTGAACTCTTCCCCCAGTCCACTAGCGGCAGATCCATGAAAAAAAGGAAGGGGAGTGGGGGGTAGGGACAGAAGATGCACAGCCCCCAAGGAAGGGGCGCCTGTTATCTATGGGAAAGGTGCCCTAAAAACCTAGCTGGAGTCAGTCCTCTCCCCATGGAGTTTATTCTGCGCAGAGAACTAGCCAGGCCCCCATACTTTCCGAATGCCCTGTCTCAGGGTTCTATGTAGGCGCAGAATGACATAGCAGCAAAGGGGAAAGCGGTTGAAAATTAGGTGAGGGGGGAGGTTTAGAGTCAAAGCTAATAGGATACAAGAAAAAAAAAAAGGTGAAAAAAAATCCATAAGAAAAAAGAAGCCTGGCTCCCAAGCAGAGAGAACAACTGGGAGACTCCCATAAAGACTAAAAAAAAAGAAACAACCTAAGGACCATAGGTCTAGTAGAACACAACAGGACAAAAAACCTTAACACTATAATGAAGGAAATAATAGATGAGAACCGCCTTGAACTTCTAAATATAGAAAATGAAACTGCTATTGAAAGAATTCACAGATCACCACCAGAAAAAAACATAAGGCTGCTAACTCCAAGAAACATAGTTGCTAAATTTAGCGATGCAACTCAGAAACAACAGGTTCTTTAAGTCATCAAGAGAAATAACTTCAAATACAAAGGAAAGGATATTCAAATAATGCAAGACTATTTCATCCTGACTAGAAAAAGTAGAAGGGAATGGAATAACAGTTCTAAAGAGTAATGGAGCTCAGGGTGCCCTACCCGGCAAATCTGAGCTTAATCATACAAGAAGAAAGATGTACATTCAAATAGAAGAGTTTGAAACACTTTTAGAAAGAAAACCAGAAACACACAAATATAAAATAAAGGTCAGGGGGCAGCTAGATGGTGCAATGGATAGAGCACCAGACCTGGATTCAGGAAGACCCAAGTTCAAATCTGGCCTCAGATATTTGATGCTTACTAGCTGTGTGACCCTGGACACGTCACTTCACTCCACTGCCTCTCCAAAAAAAAAGATAAAATTAAAAAAATTAAATAAAGATCAGGAGCAGAATTTCTTAGGAAAAAAGGAGCAGGGGTGGTAATCATGATCTCAGACAAAGTTAAGGCTAAAACAGATTTAACCAAAAGAGAAAGATAGGGAAACTGGAATATGTGTCAGCCATATTCATCAACATTGTTTTGGTCTATTTAAAATATCTAGACAATATAAGGTTGGAATATTACTATAAGGTAGGAAATGACAAGTTGATGGACTTGGAAAAATATGGAAAGACTTGGACTTGTGAAGAAAGAGGTTATCTACCCTCAGAGAAACAGAGGACAAATAAGTATAGTATGGTCTTACATACATACATACATATGAGTGTAAATGTCTATATATGAGTATGATTATAGCTAAGTATATATATGTGTAACTATATGTATGTATGTATATGAACAAATATACATACATACACAAATATACATATACACATATACACACACACGTCTGTGCTTAATTGTAGCCTTCTGTGGGGGTCGGGGGGAGAGGAAGGGGAAAAAAGATGCCCAGCAGAGAACAAAAGAAAACTTACAAGGAAGCAAAGAAAAGATGGACCGCTCTCAACACAATGAGTAGTATTTATTATATAGGCTTTCTTGAAATGGAAATATATCAGAATGTAATATATTATATTATCATAATAGAATAGAATATTATCAGAATAGAATATATTATACACAGTTATATGCTAACAAAACTAAGAACACAAAAGAAATAGAGGAATACCTTCAAAAATCTAAAATACCTAAACTGACCTAAAAGTCTTAAGTAATCTGATTCAGAAAAGGAATAGATTTAGCCGTAAAGGAAGTACCAAAGGAAAAAATCCTAGTTCTGATTCATTCACAAGAAAATTCTATCAAACTTTTAAAGAATAGTTAGTACCAATACTTCACAAATTATTTGCAACAATTGAGATAGAAAGCAACCTTCCAGAATCCTTTTATGAGACAAACATAGTCCTAACACCTAAACTAGGGAAAGACAAAACGCAGAAAGAAAACTATAGGCCAATATCATTAATGAACACTGACTCAGAAATTTTAAAAATGCTATCAAATAGATTACCATAATTTATCCAAGATATCATTCACTATGACCAAGTGGAATTTATACTGGGATTGCAAAGATAGTTCAATGTTAGGAAAACAATCAACATCATTAATCATATTAAAAACCAAAACATCTAAAACACAGGATCATGTCATGAGATGAATTAAAAAGCCCTTGACAAAGTACAACACTTTTATGCTAAAAACACTGAAAAGTACAGCATGGAGACCTTTTTTAAAATTATCACATAAAGCACCTAAAAAACCAAAATCAAGCATCATTGCCAAGTGGATACAACAGATTCCTTCCCAATAAATGTGGGAGTGAAACATCAATTCTCACTCTCCTCCCTCCACCCACCACCATTATTTGATACAGTCCTGGAAATGCTAGAAATAACAATAAGACAAGAGAAAATAATTAAAGGTATAAAAGCACGTGAAGAGGACATAAAACTATCCCTGTTTGCTGATGATATGATGGTTGGTTTGAAAAACTTTTGGAATAATAATTCAGACAACTAACAGATTCAGTACAGTTGCAGGCTGCAAAATAAGTCCTCAAAAATCAATATACAATATCAACATATAATAATAATAAAACACAAAAAGCAATAATAGAAAGGGAAATCCCATTCCAAATAACTATAAAATGCACAAAAGTGTCTGGGGAGCAGCCTCCTCCAAAGTCCAAAAAAGACTTGTAGAGATTCAATTACAAAACACTGCTTAAAGAAACAAAGAACTCAAGTAGCTGGAAGAATATTCAGTGCTCATAACTAGGCTGTGCCAATATAATAAAAATGACAATACTATCAAAATTAATTTACACTTTTAATGCCATACCAATCAAATTACCAAGGGGATACTTTACAAAGATTGATGAAATAGTAACAAAATTCATTTGAAAGCACAAAAGATCTAGACTACCAAGAGAAAAGTATGGATGAGGGGGAAGAGCACTTCCAGATCTCAAAACTACATTATGAAGCAGTAGTCATCAAAACCATCCGGTATTTATAAGGATAAATCAATGGAACAGACTAGACAAAGGAAATTCAGTAACAAGAGAACTCAATAACTCAGTGTTTGATAAAGTAGAAATTATGAATTACCTAGGGAAAAACTTCCTATTTGATAAAAACTTCTGGAAAAATGGAAAGCATAAATTAGCCTCAGACCAACATCTCACACATTCCACAATACATTCTAAATGGATACACGATTTTAATATTAAAGATCATATTATAAAAAATTAGACGATCAAAAAGATCATTTACCTCTCACAGCTATGATCAGGACATGTATTCTTAACCAAACAAGAAGTAGAGGCAATTACAGAAGATAAAATACTTTTTTTTTTTTTTTGGTGCAGCAATTGGGGTTAAGTGACTTGCCCAGAGTCACATAGCTAGTAAGAGTCAAGTGTCTGGTCTGAGACCAGATTTGAACTCGGGTCCTCCTCACTCCAGGGCTGGCGCTCTATCCACTGTACCACCAAGCTGCCCCCTGATATAGATAATTTTTGAGTATTTGGAACTGAAAAGCTTCTTCAAAGACAACATTAATGAATCTAGGATGAGAAAATAAATGGTCGAATGGGAAAAGTCTTTTGTATCAAACTTCTCAGATAAGGTTTTGGTATCCAAGATACATGATAAGAGCCACTCCCCAACAGAGAGTCAAAGGATATGAACAGTTATCAAAAGACCTGCAAAAGTATTCACAAGCACATGAAAAAATGTTTCTGGTTACTAATAAGAGGAATGCAAAACAAAACAATTCTGAGTTTTCACCTCACCCTACAAACAGGCAAAAATGACCCCAAAATGGCAAGTCAATATTAGAGAGGTTATAGAAAGATTGGCCCACTAATATATTATTGGTGGAGCTGTGAAATGGTGCAACCATTCTGGAAAGTAATTTGGAATTATGCAAATAAAGTGACTAAAACTGTCCATGCCCTTTGAACCAGAGACTCCATAACTAAGCTTATACCCTAAGGAATCCATATGTAAGAAATAAGCCCCCATATACTCCAAAATATTTATAGCTATACTTTTTGTGAAGGTTAAAAATGGAAAACAAGGTAGATCTCCATCAATTGAAGAATGACTAAAATATTGCTGTGTTGTAAGAATTTATATGACGACTACAAAGAAACATGGAAAAGATCTATACGAATTGATGCAGAGTAAAGTAAGCAAAGCCAATAAAACAACATACATAGCAACTACAACAATGGAAACAGAAAAAACAATGACACACCAAAAAATCAAAAGCAAACGTAACACAATTGTAAAGTTCACAAACAGGACTCCAATAAAGACATATGGGAAGATACCCTCAAACCTACCCCTTTGTGGAGATGGTAGATGTTACACATTGTAGATGTTTTCAGACTTTTTCAATGAATTGATCAGTTGTGCTGAGTTTTTATGCTCTCTTAAAAAAAATAATATTTGTCATATGGGATGTCTCCCGGGGAAGGGGAGTGTTGCATGGGATACTACCATGATGTAAGAAACGGAAAATATCAATAAAAACTGGAAAAAAAAAGAACACTAATTCTCTGCAAGCCAAAATAACTGACCTTGAAGACAACACGTGCAGATATAAATTAAAGGCCATAGTTCTCCCAGAAGAACGTGATAAACTTTACAAACCTGAATACCACACTACAATAAATTCATCCAGAATTTTTGAATACAGACAATAAAGTACAGATTGAATAAAACTACAGATCATTACCAAAGAAAAACGTTACTCCTGAAACTCCAAGACATGTAGTAGTATTTCAGAATTTCAATACCAAACAACAAAGTCTGCCAGCAACCAGGAGAAAGGTCTTCAGCTATGAAATAACCTCCATTCAAATCACTCAATATGATTCGTAGTCAAGAAATCAAAGAAAATAATAGAATAGAATGGTCCAAAAAGCAGAGGAACTGAAGTGTCAACCCCAAATAACATTCTGCAAAGCTGAGTCTGATGATTAATGGGAAAAGAGAGATTTTCAGCAAGAGACACATTTGTGAAATTTCTGGAAGGGAGAGAGACAAAGAGAGACAGAAAGGAAAAGAGACAAGAGACTGGGCAGGGAAAAAGGGGATGGGGAGGAGAGGAGAAAGACATGAGTAGCACATTCAATTCAAACATCCCAACAAGGGTAAATAAGTATAATTATCAAGGAAAGATTAAGAAATGGAATTCTCTGATATCGACAGATGATTTCTAAGAGGAAAAACTAGATTGAGCAAAAGAAACAAAAATGAGAAATAAGAGATCTAAGAGGCTCAAGATTTAAGAGGATCTTAAGCAATCAGGAAACATGAAAAAAGAACTGAATCCATATTCTTTGGATTCAATCCCATTCTAAATCATCATCTTTTGTGTGGACCACAATAGTGGGAAGCATTCAAGCCAGGAGAGAGGAGTGTGAAAGACAGAAGGGAGCTGAAGGTATAACCCAGAGGTGGGGAACCTTTGGTCTTAAGGTCACATGTGGGCTTCTTCTAGGTTCTTGTGTGCAGCCTTTTGACTGAATCCAAATTTTACAAATTTTACAAAATTTTACAATTTGGAAAATTTGGATTCAGTCAAATTTCCAAATTTGGAAAATTTGGATTCAGTCAAAAGGCCACACTTAAGGACCTAGAAGGCACATGTGGCCTTAAGGCCAAAGGTTCCCCACCCCTGGATAACCCTATCAAGCCCAGAGGTAAGCAGAAAAGGGATAGTAATTTACTGTCTTAACAGTAATAAGTGGCTTTAGTAGAGTTAGGTAAAAGCAATAGAGAAGAAAGTCTGTGACAGGAAGATTGGAAGATAGGCCTCTACTTTCAAGAAGAAATTAAAAGATGCTATTAAAGAAAAAGCTCAAGGGAGTAGGGGTGGGAGAGGGAGGGTGTATGTCTGTAATGAGAGCCCTATAATGAATGGTTTTTGTCTAGGGTCAGGGTTCTTAATCTGGAATTCAAAATATCTGTATTTCAATGTAGCTGGTTTCTTTTGTAATCCTATGTAGTTTATGTTATGCATTTAAAAACATTATTCAGAGAAGAGGTGCACAGGCTTCGCCAGTATGCCAAAGGAATCCATGACTTTTCAGAGGAAGGTCAGTGCTTCCCAGGACAGTTCTCCACCCTCGGAAAGAGAATGTACAGGTTGGGGACAGAGGGGAGATTCTGGGACATAGACCTGGAGCTAAGATTGCCTTAATAGCAATACTACTGTGCAGTGATCTTAGAAAAACATGGAAAGATCTGCACAAAATAATGAAGAGTGAAATGAGCAGAGCCAAGAGAAAACTGTATAGAGTAACAGCAATACTACTTTAAAAATGACTTAGAGCAAATAAATCATTTTGACTATTATGGATATCCAAATTAATTGCAAAGGACATATGAAGAAAGATGCTATCTGCATCCAGAGAAAGAACTGATAAACAGAAGTATGTATGGAATAATTTTACACACACACACACACACACACACACACACACACACACACACCCCTATTTGGTAGCCATCTTGGGGGGAGAAGGAAAAAAAAAGAAATTTGCATGATAAATTTATTATATATTTAAAGGAATAGCAAGTTGTACGTAATAGATTTGCAGTTTCATGTGCAAGAATCTTTTCTATTACACTGTGTTATGGAAATGCTTGTTTTATTTCACAAATTAAAAATAAATATAAAAAAGTAACATAAAATAAAATAAAATAAATGATGGGAAGGAGGGAGGAGGAGAAATTTTTAACCACACACTTATGGGGGTAGGGAGGGGGAGAAAATGAATAAATATATTTTTAAAAACTGAAAAATCAAATGAGATTTATCATAAAGGTATTTTATTTATCTATCATTTATTATTTAATTTGTACTTACCTTAAAATATGATATGAGCTTTCACCACTGTCCAGTGAGATAATGGGCAAGAATCATAACTGGCCATTTATAACTGGAGTCACTAACATAGTGGTAGAGTAGAAAGAACACTGCATTCAGAGTCAGAGAACCTGGGTTTGTTTGGATTCTGGCTCTGCTGCTAGACAAGTCACTGTGCCTCAGTGATCTCATCTGTAAAATGACATGATGAACTATATCTCTTAGTTCTTTTCCTATGATCTCTTAGGACCTGAAGAGCAGTTTTTAAGTACAGACAACTTCGGAAAAAGCACTTCATTTAGAATTCAGGAAAGCTTGGTTCAAATCTCAGCTTAAATACGTATTGTCTGGTGTAATCAGAGACAAAGCCATTGTACCTCTCAAACCCCAAGTTTCTTGACCTCTAAAATAGGGAAAATACTCATACCATATCCATCACAGGGTTGTTGTAAGAGCAATGATTCATAAAACTGAAAATATTTTTTAAAACACATTAACTACAGAATCCTATGTATCTGGTGTATGCTATCCACCAGACTACATTTCCTTTCCCCTATATTTCCAACTCTTAAGGAATATGAAAGCCAAATGATTCTCTGAGAATTCTGCTACTTCCACTTGGCAAACACTGATTCTTCTCTTGTGTTCTGAAAAGAGCTGAAATTAATTTTCATTCATATAGAGTAAAGAACCTTTGTTTTGTCAGCATCACTGCCTGAGGTCAACTCTGCCATGGGAATAGGGTCTATGAACAGCTGATGAGCCGAGAGAGGAAGCACAAGACGGTGTTTATGTAGGGCTAAGATAAATACCAGCTTTTGTTTTTTTGTCTTCAGTTTTCTTCATGATCAAGAAAATCAAATACAAAAGAAAAGCCAAAAACTTAAGTTTGAATCCAAAGTCTGTTTTCATCAGCTGCCAACACTTTTTAGAAAATGAAAATGCCAGCCCCTCCCCAGTGTCTTTTGATTGCTGTTTTCCACCTCTTCCAGAAAACAGTTTTTTTATTTTTTCTTGTTTATGTATTTAAGGGGTAGGTACCAGTACTGACAGAGAAAAAAAATGAAATCAATTTATAATCAAAATTGAATGCTGCTCAGTACCTTAGCTGCAATTTCAGAAATTCTAGTCCTTTAAAATCTTTAGTGACCAAAAATTCTTACATCTCAGCTCTGTTCACTACTCAACCTTTTTTTCAAAGTTCATTTCCCCCACATTACCATTTATAATTCAAGTCACAGGTTCACTGAACATCATTCTAGTCTACCCAAAATCACATTAACAATAATGTCTTTAGAACTCTAATATGTGCCTTGTACACAGTAGACACTTAATAATTAAATGAATTAAATATTGTGGAATTGATGCAAACATCAACCTGATACATTAAGTACTAATGCACTTAGCAGCAAGGCCATTTGATATCTGCTGTGCCTCCAATGGGCCACCTGGGCCTCTTACTGCCTGGGCTTCCTACCAATAATTCCTAAATGAAATGATGACTTAATCAACATACTGTTTTCTCACCCCATAGTAAAATTAAGGCCTTTCAAAAAACCACCAAAGGTCAAAACTAGCCTTTAACATTTCAGATTGAAATGAGCATTTAAAAAAAAAATACTGTGTAAGTAAAACTGTCTATTTTACTTTTTATTATCACCACCATTCCTGGTATAGATAAAATCTTAGCCACAGTTTTACAAAGTACCTCTATCCATTCTCCTCCAATGTTTTTATGATATGGCCATTTCAATCTAGGTCATATAGCCATTTGGAACTTACTGTGGAATAAGGTAAAAAGTATTAAACCTAAACTTAATTTAAGCCAAACTGCCAGTTCTCCCAGAAGTCTTTGTTGAATAAGGAATTCTTATTCCAATAGTTTGTATTCTTGTGTTTACACAACACTAAAGCAATTGCTTTAGTCTTACTTGCTTGAGTCTTACTTGGCTAATCTATTCCCCACTGCTCAATTTTTTTTTTTTAATTAGTATCAAGTAGAAGCCGTATGGCACTATGGATAGAGACCTAGCCCAGCCTCCTATTCAGAAAGACCTGAATCTCACACTGTGTCATTTTGACCTTGGGCAAGTTAATCTCTTTCAGTGCCGGTGGTCTCCAAATTTTTTGGGTCATCCACCCCTACCAGTATTTTTTCCCAAGCGGTATGCTGAGGGCAGGGAACTTTCCTAACAGCACCTCCATAGCTATTGCTGTGGGTGTCTGGGTAGGGTCAGTTAATAACTGCCCTGATACTATAGTAACTGCCCTGTACCTCACTCACAAAGGGCAAAATTGGGAGCTTGGAAAGGAAGTAAAGGAAGAGGAAAGAGTCTGCAGTGGGGAAAGAATAGCTATGGTTATGTGGGACACTGGACATGCAGCAACCTACCGTTAGGTGGATTTACCATGTACTACTTGGGATATTATCACCACCCCCACTTTGGAGACAAAGCCCAAAGGCAACTCCCTCAAAGTATAAACGATAGGTGATGATAACCCTGGGAGAATGTCATTTCCTTTTATTAGTACAGGGTTCCTTATACTAATGAAGTCACAGATGAATCTAAAAACATAGTTTTGATAAGTACTGATTGAGTTCTGGTAATGCTAATCCTACTTCATTCCTACTTTTTGTCATTATTTCCCCAGAGATTCCTGATGTTTTGTTCCTCCAGATTAATTTCATTATTTTTCCTAGTTCTAGAAGTAACCTATTTAAAGTAGTAGTTTGGTGGCCATGATGCTAAATCTGTATCAATGCAGCTATACTAAAAAGAGAAGCTGTGACTTGGGAAAAATCTCTGCAGCAAATCTTTGACAAAGGGCTGATATCCAAGACATATAGGAACCCCATTATAAGAAAATCCATAAACAAGGGGGCTAAGGATGGGAAGAGGAATTTTTCCAAGAAGGAAAGAAGAATAGCAAGCTATCAACACCCATATGGAAGAATGGTCTGAAACACAATTAAGAGAAATGCAAATTTGCGCAACCCTAAGGCTTCCCCTTCCACTCATCTGATTGGTAATGGTAACAAAAGATTAAAATGATAATTGGCAAAAGTCAAGTACACTAATGCATTACTGGGGGAGCTGTGAATTGATCCAACTACTTCAGAAAATAAAAACAGGTATTTATAATAATACTTAAAGTTCTGCAAAGTACTTTACATACATTTGTCTCATTTGATCAGCAAAATAATCCTAGAACTTAGTTAGGTCTTATTAGTAACCTTAGTTTATAGATGAGGAAACTAAGCATCAGAGAGCTTAAGCAACTTGCATAGGATAAAAACACTAGTATCTGAGGTGGAATACCAACCCAGGTCTTCCTGACTCCTAAGTTCCGCTACCTTGATAAACAATACTGAATTATGGTAGAAAAGTTACTGGGCTGTACATACCCTCTGACCCCAGCCACACCCCTTTTTTAGGTATATAACTCAGATTAGTCAAAGATACTGTGAAAGGTCCCACATGTACAAAAAAAAAATACTTAAAGCAATATTTTACAAATTGTGGTATATGAATGGAATGCAATCTATTGCACTATAAAGAAAGGACAAATATGAAGAATTTAAAGAAACCTGAGAGGTCTATATCAACTGATGCACAGCACAGTAAGCTGAGCCAGAATAATTCATACAACGATCATAATAGTGTAATTTTAAAAAAAATAAGTAAAAAAATATCCGAATTATGACCACTGCTTGACTTTAGAGGACTGATGGTAAAACATGCCTCCCTCTTCTCATCAGAGAGACAGTGGACTACGGCTGTGAAATGAGGTATATATTGGTCAGACATGGCCAATATGTTTATTTTTCTTTGCTGTACTTCTTTGTAACAAGGGAAGATTCTTTTAGGGGAAGAATTAGCCCAATAAAGCATTTTAAAGTACTTTAAATTTGTACACGCACAAAATTATTAACACGGTCAAAAGACCATCCCATTCATCTTTAATCCACTTACCCACCAGACATAGAATCCTTGGTTTTTAAATAAGCAAGAGACAATAGAGTAATATGCCCACAGACCACATATGGTAGCAGAGCCTGAAAGCATGGAAATTTAGACTCCCAGTTCCTACTTAATTTTGACTGAAATGGAAGAAAAGCTACCAAATGTAACAGGGAATGGGTCTATTTCAATAGTTTGGGGATTTTTTTTTTTAAAGAAAGGCTTTTCTCAGCCAACAAAGCTCCATGAAAGAATTCACAGGATGAAAATCTCCCCCAAGAGGAGTTACAGTACATCTCTTTGTACCTTCTCAATAGTTATAGCCTGTAATGTCATTCCCTACCCTACCTTGCAGAATTTTTTATTAAAGCAGATAAACACTATCTAGACAGACATATCATTTTTATGAAAATCAAAAAGACATGAAAAAGTAAATAAATACAATAGCTCCTTTCTCAAACCAGTGTCAAAAGATGGCATCTTGTCATAAGAATAAGTGGCATGAAAGTGAAGAAAGTCTGATTATTATGGACTCCCAGACAGTTGCCATTTATAAGGATGCCAAAAGCCATAAAAAAAAAATTATGGCCTTTTTTTTTTTTTGAAGAATTTGCAATGTAATACAGATGACAGGGGAAAAGAGGATGATAATGCATAAAATAATATGCTTACTATAATTGTCTTGCAACACTAGAGTTAAAGAGTTTTAATTTGCTAATTGGAGAAAGACTGCCTGGGACTAACCCATCTTTTTCAATCACATCTCTCTGATAACTGTACTTGAGCTCTTCTCCACAGTTCTTTATCATTCATAGACTGTTATATTTGCTCATACTCACCTCACACACCTCTCTATTGCCCTCTGAGTGACATTTATTATTAATTCCTCGGAGACTGCAGTGTTCCATGACTCATAGACATACAACAATTTTGAGTAGTAAGCAACTTTTAAAAGGAACTAAGATTTCATGTTTTATCCAAGGCTGCCAGCTGAAAAATCATCCCTGGTGTACAGTATACATCTCTCCTAATAAACATCTGGCATAAAAATATGGTTAATGCATGGCCTTATTTTCCACATTATATCATCTTTCTTATGAATTGGTCTGAGGTTTAGGGGTTTGGAGTTTTTTTAATCCTTTTAATTTTTCAAAAGGAAGGGAATGGGAATGAAAGTCTTGGGCTTCATGTTTGATTCTACTGAAAAGTGGAATAAGGTGTGTAGATGAGTCATGGAATCTTCATCTGTAGAATTATTTAAAAGTAAAATATGGATATGAAGAATGGTTGCATCAAGTCCTGGGATGATGAGAGCTGAAGCAAGTCACATACTTCTCAGAGGATCTGGGACCCTCAGACAAACACACAATGATGCATCCCACATTCCTACATCACCTGTGAATACTCCTCTTAAGGACTTTTCGGTTTTGATTTCTCCAGCCCTCCCTAGTCCAGATGCATGTCCACACACTTATGAAACCTAAGTCACAAAGTTAGTTTAGGGATCAACTAATCCAACCACCTCACTTCACAAGTGAGAAAACTGAGACCTAAAGAGACTAAACAATTTTTCCAAGGATTAGGTTAGGTTACATTAAAGAAACTACCTATGTTACACTCATATTACTTAATTTCAGTTTAGAAGATAGATTATTTAGGTATACCTACTGCATAGGCTAATAAATTCAAAGAATTTTAAAACTACAAAGGACTTTGGAGATCACTGAGCTCAACTTTCTCATTTTGCAAGTGAAGAAATTGAAGCCCACTGAGGTTAAGTGACAACCCCAATCTTCTTCAACAGGATCTCACCAGAACGGAAACTGTGTCCAAAAATTTAGCAGCAGCAGATCTGGTAGTAATCCCAAATTGACATTCAACCACTCACTTTTGCTCAGAGAGACGCCATGTAAATAAAACCTTTTCTTTTTCATTTCTGTTAGCAGATGAGAGTTAAGGTCTAGCATGGTCCCTGATTGTTCTTAATTACATGCAGAGAATTTCTAAGCCCCCAAAGCACACTACAATTGAAGTATAGCCTTCCCTTTCACTTATTGCTAAAAACAAGGTTTCCATCATATAGCACCCCATACATATAAAGTAGGGTAGGGAGGGGGAATAGAGAAGTGATTACTGAAACAAAGCTAGAGATGCCTCTTCGGCTGGTTTGGGCAGGAATGGGTTCTGGTAATTCACAATTCCTCATGATAAAGAGGAGAAAGGGAAAAATCCCGAGCCACCAAGTCTTCCTTAGAATTCATTCTGCCATTCAAAAAGAAAAAAAGCAAAAAACAAAAAAAAAGAACAAAAAGCACTAAGCCCAGGGTTATTTATAGCCAAAAGAGTTCAAATATTAGTCCATAATTGCTTCAAGAAAAGGTAAGGATGAAAAACTCTTTCCAATCAATTTCTCTTCATCATTGGTGAATTTCAGTTCCCAGCTAGACAGCCAATCATAGGTACAATAAGCCCTGGATGGGGAGCTTCAGCTATTCAAAAACCCTGAGGGGAGGTGGGGAAGAGAAGGGTCGGGGGATGAGAGATGATTCGAATCCCCACCATTACCAAGCCCTGGGGTCTGAGATTTTTTCCCTGGCGTTTCTGCCAGAAACTGCACAGAATCCAAGGGGCTTCAAGATCACAAATTTAAGGCCTCAGGAACTGTTCTCAGTTTGGGTGGGATTCGTGATGTTATAAAAGTATGGTACTCTATCGGCCCAGAACACAGATTTAACATACTTTGTAGGGCAGTTTAGTGCTGGGAAGAAGAGGGTAGGTGGTGGAAGGGAGGAATTTTCTCCTTTTAGAGGTAAACCAGTTTCTTTTTTTTTTTTTCTCCTAGGGAAGGTGTATATGTGGGACAGGGTGTCAAATAGAAAAGCTAAAGAGGCATGGGGGATGGAGGAGTAACACACCTCCTACACTAGCCAAGGGCGTATTCCCCAGCTCCCAGGGCTCACAGCAGTTCCCCATCCTTTCCCCTCTCCCCTTCCCCCACCCCCTCCCCTTTTTGCCTCCCCTGTAAAAAGCATACCAGATTTAAGCCCCCTCGCTGGGTTTTCCACCTGGATGAAAAGACTGATCCATTTACTTGGTGTAGGACACAGGCTTCGCCTTCTCAGTTCCCAAATCGCTACTGGGTTAGAGGCATATTAGGGGAAAGGGGGAGGGTAAGCGATTGATCCCGATTAAAGCAGGTTCGGCCCTACGTAGGAAATCGGTTTCCCACCAATCCGCTCGGATTCAGCCGAGTCTGCGCTACTGCTGAAACTGACAAAACGTGGTGCGGGGGAAGGCTCTCCTTGGAGCCGGGGGCTGTCTCCTCTCCACGTCCTTGCGCCAGGCAAAGGGGGCTTGGGGAAGAGGGGGGCACGCAGTCCAAAGGAAAAAATATACATCTATGACGGCAGGGCTTACCCGAGGAGGTGGAGAAGCAAAAAGTTCGTGTAAAGGGCAGGGCTTTTGTTAAGAATGGCATCTACTTAAATTTCCCCCAAAAAAGTCACCCCCAACAAAACTTAATGTCTGATGCCTCTCCTCCTCCCTAGAGCCCCCACTTAAGCCTGAAAATAAAAGATCCTGGAGGCAACGAGGGATTCGAATTCTGAAAGCGAAACTGCAAGAAGTTTGGGGATGCTCTTTCCTGTTTCCCTGGGAACCTCCTCCCCACCTTTCCCCTGAGCTTTGAGTGTCACCTGTGGCCTCCCCAGCTGCAAAAAACTAAGTCCTGGTACCCCGGGGTAGGGAGATTGGGGGAGGGGGGCAAGGTAAGGAATCAAGGGGGTTGGAGAGTTCTTCGGCTCGTAAAGATCCCCGTTTCCACGTCATTTAATCCATTTATTGGCACCAGTTGGTTAGTAACCTTGCCAGTCAAAGAAACAGCTGAGCTGGCTCTCAGGGTAGCTTAGTTAAAGAGGCGGTGGGTCTGGCCCGACTTCTTAACAACCAACCCCCTGGTTTTCTTTCTCCCAAAAGAAAGAAAAGTACACATACACATACACACACACACACACACACACACAACCACCCACCCACGTACATGCACACGTATCCTAAGGAGTTTGATAAACACGCACGAATGCATTTTCACCTCCATTATACAACCACGATGCAAAAAAAAAAAAAAATTGCAGGTTTCGTGGAGTTGGAGTTAATTCTTTGCTTGTCATAAGCGACGTCAGGAGGAGGGGAGGTGTTCCCGGCTGAAACTGCAGTTTACGAGCAAAGAGCCATTTTAGGCTGGTTTCCTACTTTACCAAAGCCTCCTCTGTTTCCCACAGGCAATCTGGAAGAAGGGGCGGAGAGAAGGGGGGAAAGATGGGACGGGGAAGGAGCCAGGGCTGCTTTCCCCGTTACCAAAACTCTTATTTTAGGCTTTTCTCAACTCCCAGCCCCTGCAATCCCGATGGGGCTGAAATTACGCTCCTTTCCTCTTCGCTAGCTCGTCTCTCCTCCACCGCCGCCGCCGCCACTACCTCTGCAACACACACATTACACACGCACGCCCACAGTCCCCACTTCTCCCTCCCCCACCCCCTCCCAAAACACCCCCGGAACCAAATGAAGTGCAAGGACCTTTCACACAATGTAAGCATCCGTTTAAAAGGGAGAAAGAATAGACTGTATCGATCCCTCCTCCACGGCACTCAAAATGCCCAAAGACCAGATTTTTGCTTCTACTCCCAACCCTGCCCAAAATATACATATTTTTTCAAAAACCTAATATTAAAAAATAAAAAATTAAGTGCACTAACTTTCACTTCTGCACGACGGTGCGCCCGGCTCCGCTCTGGTTAAGTTTGCAGACACTGCGGAAGGCAGAGCCTCGCTGGTCTACGCCCCCCTCCCTCTTCTTTCCGCTCTCCCTCCCCCTACCCTACGCTAAAGCGCTAACCTTGCCCCTACTCCCGCGGGGAAGGATTTCTCCCGCTACTACGCTAAGTAATCGCTGCGCGGCGGTGGCTGCATGGTGACTCTTGGCGACCCCTGTCGGTGTGGCAGGAAGGATCAGAGGATCACAGATTTAGAGCTGGAAGGGACCTGAGCCCAACTCCCTCATTTTGCATAGGAGGAAACTGAGGCATCGAGAGGGTGGGTGACTTGCCCAAGGTCACAGAGTTATGGTCTGAGGCACCCATCCAGACCTTCTCCGGCAAAAGAAATCATTTGGGTAGTTCAGCTTTTGCATTTCCCCCTCCCTATAATTTGGGTTTGTTTCTGTATTTGTTCTCTCTCTGGTTCTCTTAACTCTAAAGAATGCCCCTCCCCAAATTTGGGACTCCTCTTCCGGTCCCTTCCCTGGGGTGATGGAACAACCCCCATGGGGTGTATCCTATTCTTCTGAATGAATGCTCTAGCTTTTCTATACATCACCCTCTTCCCAATCCACCCCCGAGACACCAAACCTGCAATTTCAAAGACACCACCCCCTTCCTCCATCCCTCCCCTTCCCCGCTGACCCCTGGATCACACCTTTCAAGCCAAGCACTCTACATACAAGAGTATCCTTCCACGTACACCTTTCTCCCTCTACATCTCCTGACTTTCAGAAAGCGCATCTCCAAGAAGTAACCAGGAATAAACTCCTTGCCCAGCATCCTCGACGCTGTGCTTTTAAGGTCCTGTCATCCTCTGATGCTCTATACTCAACGTTACTCTTCATTCCACCCCCAACCCCCAATCCCCCTCCACACACAGAAAAGAAAGAGCAGTCCAATTCTTAGCACAGCATGCCTCCTTGCACGGGGAAGAAGGGGGAGAAAAGCCACCAGCGTCTCCAACCACAACTGCAGCAGACACCGGACAATTAGGCTTTTTTAATAGGGACCTCCTTGCTCCACCTACTGAGAGAGAGCCTTTGACAGCGAACAGACCACAACATAAACACAGAAAGGGGGAGAAG
>NW_020954608.1:36276889-36308008 GCF_900497805.2 Vombatus ursinus | reverse complement strand
CTTCTCCCCCTCCCTTCCTTTCCCTTCCCTTCCTGTAATGGACTTTAGACACTGAGAATTTTACCGCGGAAAAAACTAGGGCAGGCTCGCCCCTATCTTGCTTTCCCATTTAATTCGCTAAAACTCCTCCTGGGGTAACCAAAGAGAGTAGAACCTAAGGGTTGGCATCTCCGGTTGGGTTTTTTCCCACCTCAAAATCTTTATTTTCAGTTTTTAAAAGACACCTTAGCCCGCCATGTTGAAACTGACACGATTTATAAATATTCATTTACCGCAGTTGTAGAGCTTCGGAGAAAACACGTAATGATCAGGCTCTAGATATCTGTTCAACATCTCATGCACCTACACACACACACGCACACACACACAACCCTCCTCCTCCCTCCACTGCTCACCCCCTATCAAAATAAATAAATAAAACAGTTCGTGCAGTTTTTTGCTTGATGGAGGGGGAGGGGGAAAACACCAAGAAAAGCAAGAAAATAAACTCTAGACTACAGAGAGATCAAGTCTAGTCAATTCGAAAGAAAGTCACATGAACAGGAAAGCCCCAAATGACAGGATATTACTTTTTTAAAAAATAGAAGAAAAAAGGAGAGCCCATCCATTCCAAAGCACCCTCCAGAAGTAGTGGTAATTTCATTTTAGCTACATATGCAAATCCTTCCCAACACTACTTTAAAAAAAAATACAGATGTATGTGTATGTGTGCATATATATATATAAATGCACTAGCTGTCTTCCTAACCATCCTTGCCCCCCACCTTCTCCTGCTGTTGTTCCCAACGCCCCCCCCAAAAAAAACTACAAAAGAAGAACCTTGGAAGAAGCAAAAGGATGGTGATGCCAGTGCAAAAAGAAGGGCATTCACCAATAAAGGTGTAAAGGGGACAAATAAAGAGGGTGAGGAAGACGCAGTTTACAAAACCAGGCACTTTACAACTAGGATGCTTGGATCTCCTGCACTCCCATCCTCGTTTTTCGGGGGGGGGGGAGAAGCAAAAATTTTAAAAATTAAAAAACCATTGCAGACAAGCAATCAAGGAGAGTTTGAGAGTTTGAGGTTGGGATGGTTTCCTTCCACGCATAGCCTTCGCCCCTTACCCAAAAGCTCTCCTTTTCCCCCCTCCTTTTTTTTTCCTAAACTGGAAAAAAAAAAAATCTGCTAATCGGCGCGCTCAACCTGCCAGCCAGAGATTTCCTTAACCATGCTAAGTGTGGGACGCCTGGAGAAGCAGCGCCCGGAGCGACGTCTTACCTGGATGAAGTTTTGTTTTTTTTTTCCCAGTCTCTAAAAAGGCAAAGCCCCCCTCAGCTCAGTTGTGAAAAGGCGATCTGTGTGTGTGTGTCTCTCTCCCTCTCCCCTTCTCTCTCGCTCTCCCTTCTCTCTCTCTCTCTCTCTCCTTCCCTTTGCTCGCTCGCGCTCTCTCTCCCCTCTCCCTCCCGCTCTCTCACTACAGACTCATTCCAATATGGCATCCTCCCACTGCGCATGCCCGGCACTCTTTTTTAAGATGATTATTTTTTTGCATTCAATTCCTTCAATGACCTTTCCAGCGATTGCAAAATTTCTTAAACCAACTGGCCTGCGTTAACGATATAAGCTCCCTTCCCCTCCACCCGACCACTTGCCCGACCCACTCCTTTGTGCCACCCCCATCCCCCGCTCCCACCCCACCCCAGTTCCCCCTTCCTCCTTTTCTTTAGGTCCTCTTCATAGACTAGCAACTGAAAGTTTAAATCGCCAGCGGTGAAACTGACAAGTACAAAATGTGACTGGTTCGTTTTGTTTTTGTCGGCTGGTTGCTTCCTTCGCTCTTCGAGTAATTTAATTTTTTTATTGGTCCAAGAGTACAAACTTGCAGGTTCTTCGAAAGTTGGGGGGGGCGTTCTTTTTTAAACTAATGTTAACAAGTGTGGAGAAATAACTGTATGCAACTTTTGCCCCGCCCACTCTGTTGCACCCAGCTTTGACTTAAATTGAGCCTAGTCCCTAGCAGTCTTTCAGAAACCTTTTGCCAGGGAAGGGAGGAGACCACGTGGGGAAAACTTTCTCACCGAGTGGGAAATTAGCTAGATGTCCCCAAAGCTGTACTTGCTATATTTGGGTTTGGGGGGATGATTTATGGACAGAGAAAACAAGCTACTTTATTTATTTGACATCTTATAGAGGTGTCGAAGTGGAACTTTAGGATAATTCCACCCTAGGTAGGAGTTTGGGACTAGCTGAATTCTTAAAAGTGCCTTCCAGTGCTAATAAACCCTATGATATTGTCAGTAAGGTGGGCTCAACCCCAGTTGTGCATGGCACGAGGCTCTAGGTCGGGAATGGGGAGGAGGCAGGTGTAGAGAATGGAAGGGAGATAAAACTGGGGAAAGAAACATTAGAGACCCAGCGACAGCAAAAAATTACAACTCGCAGTTTGTCCGAGTGAAATCATCCCAGTGGTGCTACATCCTGTGCTTGGCTTAAAATCAGTCCACTACCCAGAAAAGCAGTTTGAAAGTCGTGGTAGAGAAGGACCCAAGTCTTCCCTACCCCCACGGTTTAGGTTGATTCCTGATTGATTGATGGGAAGGAACCTAGTGAAATCTCAAGTTCCCCGTACTGGGGATTGCTTGGGATTACTAAACAGGACCCGATGTTTTTGAAAGATTGAATTTAGGTTTTTGCCCGTGATTTGGGTTTGGGTTTAGGTTTTCGAGGGGAAAGGTGGGTTTTGTGGCAGTTGAAGTTTGAGTGCTAAGGGATTTTTTTGTGTGTACTTTTTTTTTTCCTTGGGAAAGTTGACGTTTGCGGGATGGGGCGATTCCCTCAATTGCCACAGATTGGGAAAACCCTCTTTGGGCTTTCTGGCCGCTTCCTTCCCTCCCCCTCTGCTTCACCTCAGTGGCTCAGGTTGTAGAGAAGTGGTTGGTCTCCATATAAAAAAGGTTCCTTTGGTGAAGCTCAATCTAGTTCCTTGTTCCACCCATTCCTCCCCACCCCCACCTCAGGAGATAAGTAACCTCCAGTAGTTAAGCAGCTGAAACGTTGACTGGGTGTTTTGGTCTAGACTCTAGCCTCAGTTTAGCCTCGGGGCTACCTGACGCTAGTTAAGGACTGGCCGCCCAAGGGAGGAGGGTGTCACCCGGCGGACGCCAAAAGCAGCGAAGCGTTGTCCATAAGTTCAAAGACTGATGTGGTGACTATGGGGCAGGATTGAGGATGGGAGGATGGGCTCTGTTGGGGTGGGACGCGGTTGAGGAGCGGGATGTTGAGGCTCAGGATCCGGAATATCACTTCATCCTTTGGTGTCCTGAAGACTCCCTCCGACAGCTCAAGAGAACAATCACCTGAATTAATGGAAGTCCAGGGCTACGGGAGGAAAAGTATGCTTCAAAATTCAAACTATCAGAAATTCCCCCTTAACCAAAACGGTGGGTCAAGGGGTCTGGGCTCAGGAGCATGGGAGGGGCAAGCTGGAGGTAGAAGTGTACATGCAAACACATTCAAACATTAAAAAAAAAATGCACACATTCATCCAAATCCGGTTGTTTCTCGCCTCCCCCCCAAAAAAAAAAACAAACTTCAAATCTGATCCTGGGATCCTAATTCCAGGGAAAGTGGAATCAGTGCCCTTCTCCTCATCCCCAAGACTTTCCCCCGGAATTGGCAGAAATACACTTGGGTCAGAGTGATTCTTCCTCTGCCAGCCTTCCCAGCTACAGACCCTCCACCCCATGCGCGCGCATCAAGTCATCCTCAAATTCAGCCCCGGGGAATTGCGGGATTGGCCCTCTAGCACTTTGCGTGGCTTGGACTCTTGGTGGAACAAAAGTGACCGAGGGTCACAGCATCCTTATTAATACACTGCCTGATGGGCTAAGACAGCTGAAACAGGCTCCTGAGCCCTGAGCTTCCCTTCCCATTTTGCGGTTGTACACACTTCGAGACACCACACGCAGGATCGTCTGCAAATGACCTTGTGCGTATCCGAACTAGTGTGTGGGAGAAAGAACAGGGCAAAACCCGGACACAGCCCTCAAGTCAAAGAGCTCTAGAGCCGGTCTCAGTCCACGTGGACGCTTTAAATGTTTATTTGCTAAGCCATTCTTCACTCAAACGCACTCCACGGCACTGCTCCATTCACTGTGGACTTAATGTCCACAGATGAAACTTACTGTTTCATCTCCAGAGGACACTTTCGGCTGTCCAAAGGCCGCTCAGAGATCCAGCGCCCTTTCAGCTATCCTGACACGGCTCAGAAGTTCTGGGTGTTTTCTGTTTGCTTTCTCCCCTGGGCTGAAGAGTGTGTGTCCGTGCAGCTGTGAGATGGGGTGTGAGAGGCCAATGGAAAGCTATTTCTCTATTACCTCTAATCTTTCCCATCCTGGCAATCTGGACTTTAAAGGATCTGAAGAAATCTCTTTTAACAAAATGAACAGATATGCAAAGAACATTCAGTCCCTAGACTGATAGATGTTAGAGTGTACTAATGTATACAAACTGTGCCAACCCTTAATTCTTCTCAATTTTTATTAGCATTGAGACCCTAATTGTTAAGATACCTATCACCTGTGACTAAAATAGTGTGTTCCATTTAGTTTAGTTTAGTTTAGGGATGTTGACGACTAGAACAGCTACAGATTAAGAAAAGATGGGGAAAGGGTTTCTTGGTTGTTCCTGTTAAAATTGTTAACTAAAGGTATCTATGTCCAACTTTTCATAGCATCATCAATGCATTCTGCAATCGCATAAAACTGTTTCCAATTTCAAAGCTTCCTTTGAAGTTCCATTTTTTTAAGACTTTTACACTCCTTTTACTTTTTCTACTTGTTTCTTCTTGGCTTCTGGAAAATTCCTTGGTTTTCTTCCTTAAACTTCTTCCCCATTCTCCTTCTTCCAAGGACACCAATGAGAAAGCTGAAAATTGGTTAGATGATTCCCTGAGGCAATTAAAGTGGCCCCTTCCTCCCATTCCAATACCTTCCAACTTTAATTTTTATTTCAGAACTGGGTACATTGGGGACATAGATATGCAGAGTTAGGAGCCACAGTAAATCAATTAAAGCCAAAAAAACAGCATATCCTGCCAAAGCTAAAGCATTGGTGAAACCCACTGATGCCTTTCCCAAGTCAAAGAGACTTAATGTGCTCTCTATTAGGAATTATACCTTCAATGCAGGGAGATTTAGCCAAGCAAACCCGGTTAAGATTAATACTACCAAATCCTTGTACACAGTGTTAAACATTTACCCTAAATCTACCAATAAGCATTTTACCATACCCATAGATTAAAATTTTCATTTCACTATCTCCTATGTGACCATAAACTGCAAGTCACTCCTTTCAAAACGAAGCTGTATTGTTTTTAGAAGTGTGGTTTCTAAGACTTTGAAAAACTATCAGGATTAATAATGCTACATTACATAAAAAGTTACGATATTTTACCATGCCACATTCTATCCCAAGTTTTAAACTGATATTTGGTGCTGCATAACCAATGGATCTTTTTCAGAAATAAAAATGAAAGTTGAAAGACACATTTCTCACCCATGCTAAGCATACTCTGTCTTCCCAAGTATCACCTCAAAGGTGATGAAAGGTGGCAGAGAATCTTTGCTGTGTCACTTATTACATGATGACCTAGGGCAAAGCACTTAACCTATTTGGGCCTCAATTATCCCATCTATGAAATGAAGGAGATTGACTTAGATGATCTCTGAGGTCCCTTCCAGATCAAAATCTATGTTCCATCACATCTATATGTATATGCTTTATAAAAAAGATACATGATAACTGATTTCTTATGACATTAATCTTCACTCCATGGGAAGAGCTGGGACAACTCACTCATAGTCCTGACACTCCTAAATTATCTTTCCTCACTGGAGAAGATAAATGCCATATGGGAGAAAAGCCATCATTTTTTCCTCATCTACAGAATGACTCAAATATTTCCACATGCTTAAACTGCTAGCTTAGAACAAAAGCGGGAGAAGGGGAGGGGAGGAGGCTCAAAATTTATCGAAACCAACCAGTGTAAAACTTTAGTGTTTCTAGGATCGAAGAGCACTAAATGGAGTCAGATGACCTGGGTTCAAATCTTGTCTTTGAAATATATCACCTTTATAACATCAGGCAGCTTCTCTGGGTCTGTTTCCTCATCAGAAAAAAAAAGAGTTGGGCAACACAGCTTCTGAGATCCCTTTCAGTTCTAGATCTATGGAAGGAAGGAAGAGAGGAAGGAAGGGAGAGAGGGAAGGAGGGAGGGAGGGAGGAAGGAAGGGAAAGGGAAGGAAGGGAGGGAGGGAAGGAGGGAAGGAAGGGAAAGGGAGGGAGGGAGGGAAGGAGGGAAGGAAGGAAAAGGGAAGGAAAGAAGGGAAAGGAGGGAAGGAAGGAAAGGAAATGAGGGAAGGAATTAAAGGAGGGAAGGAAAGGAGAAAAAAATTAAGGAAGAGGAAGGAGGGAAGGATGGAAGAAAAATTTATTAAGTGTAAACACTTAATAGTGTGTCAGGCACTATGTTAAGTGCTGAGGATACAAAAAGAAAGACAATAAATATACCAAAATGGTGGCCGGTTCATGGTATTTTGGTTTGGAAAATCACAGGAATGATGAGTGGAGCCATAGGAGGGAGTAGAATGACATACTCTTTCCAGAAGCAATGGCAATATTAAATTTATTATGGTTCAGGATCTGGAAGTTGGAAGGATTGGGGGAAAGGGAGAGGGAGGAGAGATATATTCACAGTGGCCAGAAAGAGGTGGCCAGGCGTAAAAATAAAGCCTAGCTGGGGTCAGCTAAATGTACTGGATCCTGTGGGTCACTCCAATCAGGTCAGTGGGGGCCACAGGATGGGCACTCCAGGGCAGATCCTCTGACCTAATCCAATATGTCAATGCATTTCTGTTCTCAGAGATGTCATTGTTCCCTCCAGTAAAATGCCAGGTGTTCCCAAGCTCCTAATATCCAAAAATAATTATAATTTGTTTCTATTTTTTCATTTCTCTTTTTAACATAACTTAGTTAATTTTTCATTTTAAATTTGAAGTTTGTTTCTTTAGTTTGATGACTAATGTCCTTTATGAATAAAAATATTGTGACCATTACCTTGTTAGCTCTTTGAAGGTAAGGATTGTTTTTGCTTTTCTTTGTATCTCCAGCTCTTAGCACAGCACCTGGCACATAATAGGTGCTTAATAAATGCTTGTTAACTTTACTTGTGGTGGTGGATTCAATAAATGTTTATCTTTTAAAAAAAAATACAATTCCTTAATGAAATGTGTTCTGCTTACTTGTGTATAGATGGCAGTTTATCTGGGCCTCCCTCACCCCCATGCAACTCATGTCCATGTTCTATTATAAGGTCACTACTGGTGGTTCATCAAATGTGCTGGGGACCTTCCTCACGTTCTCCTGACATCACAAGGATACCGATGTAGTATACAGGCTGAATTGGCTATCCCTTCCTCACTACATGGACCAATCCATCTTTTCTTCCTACTATCTTTCTTTGCCACTTGTCCATTTCTTGGATGACATCCTTTATTCCATTTCTGCTTTGTAACTCTTCATTTGTGATGTTTTACAGCCTGCCTATACACACCCATGTTCCTCTGTTATATTCATTTTGAGTTCTTTGGAGACTGTCTTCTGCACACGACTCTCTTGCCCCTTTGTCCTTTCACTACTCAAGCCTTGTCAAGTCTCAGACCTGAGGGATCCCCACATTCATTTTTACTAGTATTACTAATGCTGCTGAATGAAAGTTTCAAGAAACCACATAATAATGCAGTCTGGGTCCAATACAAATAGGTATTACCCAATCTCACCTGGATCTTGACATAAGCACGGCAATCCTTTTACTCTCCTCTAACTGACTATCCACTTTACAGATGAATTCTTCTTTTCTTCTGTCCTAAGCCTCCCACATTTTATCTTCATTCCTTTCTCTCAACAAAGGACCTTATCCCACACTTTGCTAAAAAATAGAAGCTGTTTGCCCCGACCTCCCTCTTCTCTCATATGCTATGTTTCAGAACCCCTTGACCTCATCCCTCGACCTTTCTTCCTTTGCTTCAAGATTAAACAAATGATGAAGAGTTGGCCCTTCTATTTGTCAATGGTATTCCCTCTATTTATGGGATATGTGCTCTTGATCCCATCCCCTTCCATCTTTTATAGTAGCTTGCTATAAATAAGAATCACCTCTCCCTCCTCTATTTTCAGTCTTTTACTATCTGCTGACTCCTTATCTTCTACCTCCAAACATACCCACATTCCCCAGCCTTAAACAACCTTCACTTGGTCTTACCATTTCTTCCCTATATGACCTCACTATATATCCTCATCTATACTTTCTTTCAAAACTCTCAAAAAAACTATTTATTCTTCTTGTTTCTACTTCTTTTATCTGCTTCTCAAACCCTTACAATCTGCCTTCTAACCTCATCATTTAACAGTATAACTGATCTCTTAATTGCCAGATCCAATGGCCTCTTTTCTGTCTTATTCTTTCTGATTTTTCTACAGCATTTGAAACTGTGGACCACACCCTCCCTCCTGAATACTCTTTTCTCCTTGAGTTTTTATGACGTAGTTCTTGATTAATTCTCGTCCTGCCTGCCTGGCCTCTCCTGCCTCCGTCTCTTTGTTGGATCACCTCTTTGCATAGATGGACTCCAGGACTTTGTCCTGGACCCTCTTCTCTTCTCTTCTCCCTCTATACTTTCTTAGTGATCTGATTAGCTTCCATGGGTTCTGCTATCATCTCTATGCTGATGATTCTCAGATCAATATACACTGTCCCAGCCTCTTATTTGAGTTTCTATCCCATACTTTCAATTGCTTATTGGACTTTTTCAATTGAATGTCATGAAGATACCATATCTAAAACAAAAACTCATTGTCCTTTCTCCCCAAACCCTCCCCTGCACCCAATTTCCCTATTTCTATTGGAAACACCTCCATATGTTCAGTCACCCAGGTTTGCAACCACAAAGCCATCTTCAACTCTTCTATCTCCCTCATTTCCTATATCTAATAATTTTACAGGCCAGGTGATTCTACCTCCACAACCTATGTCTCATCTGTTCCCTTCTCTCTCCTCACACAACCCTGGTTCAGGCCCTCAGAGCCTCTTGAAAAGATTATCGTAATAACCCCTTGACTGGCTTCCCTGCCTTTCCAATCCATCCTCTACTAACTTGCCAAACTAAAACTCCTAATCTTAGGTCTCACTATGTAACTTTTTTACTTAATTCTAGGATCAAACACAAACTCCTTTGTTTGATATTCAAAGCCATTCCACGGTCTTATCCTAGCCAAAGTGACTTGCTTGTTGTTATGTGCACATGACATTCCATTTCCCATCTTCATGCCTGTCCTGTAGGCCTGGAATGCATCTTTTTGTCAACTCTGCCCCTTAGGAATCTCTAGTTTCTTTCAAGACTTAGTTTGAGGGCCTCCTGTTACATGAAGTCTATCCCAATCACTACATGCGCTAGGCCCTTCTACCCCAGGAAATTACTTTGCATATGGTTTATATTTTATTCATCTCTGTTCATGCTGTGTCCCCCTCCAAAAGAATGTGAACTTCTTGTGGGCACCCAGTCATGATAATGTCATTTGAAAATAGGAACATCTAGAACATACGGCCCGCCAAAAGAATTTGGGTGATTGTCACATGACTCTCAGCAATGGCCCAAAATCCTTTGGCAAGCCGTATGTTGTGCAGGCCTGATCTAGAGGATCTCACCATCTATGTATGGGAAATCCCTCTTCAGCTTGGGCTCTGAACCGATTCTCCTCCATGACAGCTTTAAACACATATGTCTATCATTGTCTTACCTGTTTTCTACTCTAACAATGTGTCAAACAGTCTAAGTCTAAGAGATCTGAAATGTAGAGAGACTCCTCCCCACCTCACTTCATCCCTTGTTCCTCTTCCCCATTCCCAATGCAAGAACTAGTTGAGCAGAGCAGAAAAAGCACTAAATTGGAAAGTTCAGAAGACCTGAGTTCTGTCACCTCATTTGGTCACTAAGAGGGGTCCTCTCAGACAAGTCACCTAACTCTTTCTGGGTTTCAGCTTTTCTCATCTGTAAAGAGAAGGTGTCAGATTCAGCAATCCAATTGCCTTCCAGTGCAAAGATTTAAAGATTCTACCTCTATCCACAGGCAGAAATCACCTCCAAGTGGAATGAGCTGTCTCAGGGAATAGTAGGTTACTCCTCATCAGACATCATCAAGCAAAAGCTTATAATTATAGTGGGAATTCCTTTTTTGGTTATGGGTTGGACTAGATGACCACCGAGCTTTCCTCTAATTCTGAAGTTCCATGATTCAGGGAATCTGCAATTGACTTTTTTCTCTATTTGGAGGGGAAAAGTTGAAATCTTGGGCCCCTGAGCAGGAAAAAAAGGAATCATAGGATCACAGATTTAGAGCTGAAAGAGACCTTTGAGGTGATTGGGTCCAAGCCCTTCTTTTTACACATGGGGAAACTGAGGACCAGGGAGGTTAAGTGACTTGTTTAGAATATTACAGATAATAAACATCTTAGGCAGGTCCTCCTGACACCAAGTCCACTGTTCCACTCACTCTATCATGGTACTTCAATCTCTTTCTTTATCCCTATTCTATGGCCAAGTGATGGGAAAAGTCTCTAAACTGTTGACTAGGGTTTCTCGAAATTTATCTTTTATATATATATATAAAAGGTATATATACCTGTAGTTTCTCCTAAGAGAGGGCCAGTTAGGTGGCACAGTGCATAGAGTGCCAGGCCTAGATTGAGGAATATACATTTTCCTGAATTCAAATCTGACCTCAGACACTTACTCTGAGCAACTCACTGAACCCTGTTTGCCTCAGTTTCCTCATCTATCAAATGAGCTGGAGAAGGAAATGGCAAACCACTACAGTACCTTTGTCAAGAAAACCTTCAATGGGGTCATGAAGAGTTGGACATGACTGAAATGATTCAACAACAATAACTCCCCCATGAGAATATAAATTCTTCAAGGGCAGGGGCTGTTTTTGCTTTTTCTTGGTATCCCCAGCACCTAGCCTGGTGTTCAGTACATTCTAAGTGCTTAATAAGTGTTTGTAGGTTGATTGATTAATTAATAAAATTCTTGTTGAGTGAAAGTAAGAATTATCAGTATCCTAGGACTAAAAGTCTTCATTACTTAAAGGAATTTCTTTCCTTCTTGGATAAATTAACAGCTTACAGCACATATTAAGAACACCGGGCCTGGAGTCAGGAGGAATCTTACCTTAGACACTTAATAGCTCTGGGACCCTGGGCAAGCCACTTCACCCTATCTGCTTCACTTTGCTCATCTGTAAAATGAACTTGAGAAGGAAATGGCAAATTACTCCAGTATCTTTGCCAAGAAAACCCCAAGTGGGGTCATGAAGAGTTAGACATAACTGAAATGACTGAACAACATATAGTACACATTAAAAAAAAAAATACAGGACTTCTGGACTTTCCAATGACATTTATTTAGAGTTAGTATAGCTTATTTGCAAGTGGGCCAGATTTAATGTATAGCCCCTTTTTCCCCTGAGGAAGATAAGTGCTCTGATGGAAATCTGCAGCTACTGTCACATGTATTTGAGTGCAGACTCCCATTTTGATACATACATACGTACAGTGTATGCTGATACACTATACAGTAATAGTAGTAGCTAGCATTGATATAGCTTGAAGATGTACAAAGCACTTTCCAAATATTATTTCATTTTATCCTTACAATGACCCTGGAAGACTCTACTATTATCCCCGTTATACAGAAGAGGAAACTAAAGAAGACAGAAGTTAAGTGACTTGCCCAGGATCACAGGGCTAGAAGAGCCTGAAGCTAGATGTTATTAACACAGTTCTTCCTGAATCCAGGGCCAGTGCTCTATCCACTGTACTATCCAGCCTCTACATAACACTCATTTACTATATATTTACCTCAATACTATAAGTATTTGTGATTTTTAACCCCTACCATTGACTCAAAATAGTCCCCTATTCCTTAAGAATTGGAATTGCATGAGTTATTTTGTCCAAAACCTAGTTGCCAACTTTTATGTGAAGAATCTTGCCAAACTTAGCCAGGCTATTCTTTAGAGAACAGACCAAATCTGCTATTAGGCCTGTATTTCCAATCATCCTAGCTCAAGACGACTGAATAAATCTTTCACTCCATTGGAATATACAATATACTGTACTATATTTTAAAGTATACTACCACTTGGATTGACAGCTATGTGGCACAGTGGATAGAACATTGACCCTGGAGTCAGGAAGACTTGAATTCAAATTTGGCCTCAGACACTTACTAA
This sequence comes from Vombatus ursinus, assembly GCF_900497805.2. NCBI lineage: Eukaryota > Metazoa > Chordata > Mammalia > Diprotodontia > Vombatidae > Vombatus > Vombatus ursinus. The sequence goes on along the minus strand of NW_020954608.1, from coordinate 36,295,680 downwards.
TCGTGTGACCCTAGACAAGTCACTTAACCCTGTTTGCCTCGGTTTCCTTATTTGGAGAAGGAAATGGCAAATGACTCCAGTATCTTTGCCAAAGAACAGAACTGTGAAGGGATGTTGCAGGAGACAACATAAAAGCAGACTGAATAAATTGAGCCAAGCAACCAAAAATCCATATCAGGCAGAGAATTTAGTATAAATGCAGATGCCAATTTGTGTTTTATGAGTATAACAATTTTATTAAATATCTATCTATATGTATACACATACATTTACACACATGTGTGAGTGCATATGTGTGTGCATGTATGTATATATACATATACATATTGTGTATGTATATAAGTATATATATGTGTGTGTGTATGTATGTGTATCTATCTACATATATATCTATATCTATAGATATATATGTATTTGGGATAGGTAGTACCTGAGTTGTGTTACTGTAAGAGTATTGTTCTATCATAGCTTCAAAGATTCCAATGCATTTGTGTTTGTTTCAGGAAGTCAGTGACAATGACAGGAAGTCCTGACTTCAAAATCCTGGAGATATTAAAAAAAAAAAAAGTAAGACAGTCCCTTTTCCCAAGGAGCTCACATTCTAATGGGGGAGACAACATATATGGGAGATTTCCAATACAAGTCAGATGGTCCTTGGGGAGCAACTGAAAGGCTGATGTCTCTACTTTAATGTCATTTCCAGTGATAAAAACGTTGTCAATTTCTGGCATTGAACCCTTTGAGAGTGCCAAGAGCTTGGGTGGCAATAACTTTCTTTTCTGGGTCTTCAGTGGCTATGGCTTTAGTACCTACAGGAGCTGGTGTGCCAGGCTCCACCTCCACGGAGGCTGCTCCTCTGGATGATGGCTAAGGCCCTTGGGTTCAAGGTCTTGAACTGTCTCCAACAGAGTCTGAGGAGAGATGGAAGTGAAAATGATGGTGGTCGTGATGGTGGTAAGTAGTTTGACTTGCCTGGCACATGCAGCTTCCTGTCTTTTCTTCAGGGTGCCCTCCTGCTTGCTCTGTGGGTAGAGCAATTGGTTAGTAGCAGGTGGGGAGGGCTAGCCCCTTCTTCAAAGGGATTGTTTCCCCACATAATGACCCTGAGGGATGTGCTGGAAGCAAGACTGGTGGTCTGAGAGATGCTGCCACTCCCAGGGCTCCTGTGGTGGCAGTCAGTCAGCAGTTGTTCCTGGTATTAGTGAAGAAGGCGGGGCCTTTTCTCCATAATGATTTCTCCTCTACTGATGGCTGTGGAACTGGTTTGATGGTCTGGGGGGACACTGCTGTTACCAAGGCTCTGGACTGACCCTATCAGATCTGAAGAGAGATTATGACCCAGGTGGTGGCAATGGCATATGATGCCTCTTGTCTCTCCTTCAGGATGACCTATTGCTTCAGATAGACTGGTTTGCCAGATCTGTGGGTGGCAATTGCTTGGCATTTGGTGGGGACGGCTGACCTCTTCTTCATGGGAGTTGTTTCCTCAAATGTTAACCATGAGGGCTGGGCTACTTACATTACTATCATTACTATTACTACTACTACTAGTAGTAATAATAAAAGGCATAGTAATAACAATAGTAAATACAATAGTAATAATAAAAGCACTATCACATTGAAATCTGTAAAGCCTTGATGTACAGTGCCATCTACTGGAAACAAAAACTGAATCAGCTTCATTCAAGTAAGTATCCGGATTTTGATTTTAAAGGAAGGAGCATTATTAGGAAGGTGAGAGGATATCGACAATCCAGAAAGAATTACATTCTTATACTGTCTAGTACAAGATGATTGGTCTCAGATGATATCTTGAAAATTATACTTAAAAATAGACTCCAATTTTATTTCTCTTAAAACTAACTTTTTTAATGAAATTAGCTTTTATGCTTGTAAATTTTTCTAAAATGATATCTCCTGCTACTTTCACGTTTGAAAATGAAGACATTGGTAATAAAACTCCATTTGTAATAAAGGACTAGAATTTTATTTCTTACCTCAATAAAGACCTGCTTATATCCTTGTAAATGCTGCTGAAATGGGTATGGATAGAATGTTCTGCAGCCTTTTAAAGATTTTCCAAGGCAAGGATTAAAGTTTAACAAAAACCCCAACAACCTATTCATGTTTCCTAAACCAATTTCTAGAAGAAGAAAACTGTCTTTTTAAAAATGTAAATAGTATTTTATCTTTTCCAATTAGATTTCTAATTTCCAATTCTAATTTCTAATTTCCAATTAGAAAGGACAATTTTCAATATTCATTTTTTATAAGATTTTGAGTTCCAAATTTTACTCCCTTTCTCCCTTCCCAAGATGACAAGCAAACTGATATAGGTTATACATGTGCAATCATGTAAAACACATAGGAAAACTTTTTCAAAGAAAACATTGCTAATTAGGAAGGTGGGGAAGTGAAAAACAAAACATATATCTGATTTAAAGAATTACTTTGTCCTTTTTGATAATAATATGATAATAGGAAGAATAAGCTAAATACATACTGGGAAGTTATTTAGTAACATAAATATCACCTCTGACTTCATCATCCTAATATTAATATGAACTGAGCAATGGATACTATTATTCCCAGATAGGAATAGTAAAAAAAAAATGTTATTTTTCCAAAGAGATAGAAACAAATTCATAGATATTCCCAGTGTTCCAGAATTCCATGCAATATCTCACTAAAATAAAAGAATTCACTGTAGTCAACTTAATAAACATTTAGTTCCCTACATGCCTTTGCCTTTTCTCTCTCCTTGTTACCAGAGTAATGGAAACTTATTACGGAAATAAGGACTAAACCTGTGATTTCATTAATATTGAGTACGTCCAGGTGAAGAAATTCTCTCTACCCATGAAGATCACCACCTTCTCTATAACTTTTAGTCTTAAAAGTGATGCTTATGGATAGCTGAGTGGTGCAATGGGTAGTCCACCAGCCCTGGAGTCAAGAGGACCTCAAATCCTGTCTCAGACACTTACTACCTGTCTGACCCTGGGCAAGTCGCTTAACCCTGATTGTCTACACTGGCGCACGCACACACACACATACACACATGAAAGACAGAGAGATGCCTAAAGCACTGAGAGACAGAATCACATGGACAAAACGTGAGAGAAAAAGGACTGAGGTTTATCCTGGCCTTGAGGCTGGCTTATTATCCCCCATACAACCTACCTTATTATGGTAATCCATCAATATTTTTAGGACCCATGATTTCATTGATTAGGGCACTTTCTCCACTAATGACTGTGGTAATCCCTCTACAACTGAATAGGTGATTTGAAAGTTACAAAGGCCATAATATTCATTTCTCTGAGGCTCATGGAACAATGAGACCCTCTGAATTTAGCAAGGTCAGCTCTTGGTCAACAGATAGTCTCTCACCAGAGCCACACTTGAACCGTTTCCTGCTTGGTAGGAAGAATATGTCTGAGTTTTGAGAACCTAGAATCACCTCCACATCACAATGAGATATCAGAGGAGGACTATGGGAATAGAGACAGAGAATGCTGTTAGAAAACCTTTTAAAAGAATGACTGTTCAATGGCTTGGTAACAAATTAGCAAGAGGTGTCATGCAGAGTTCCTTAGGATTTTATTCTGGGTCCAGGGTTATCCTGTATAGGGCCCAGGCAGGAATCTAGAAAATTTCTACTTGATATAGGTGACTTAAATTATAAAATAGCATTATGTTAGAGTAAGGGAGGAGGGCCTAAAATGTGTAGGACAAGCAAATATAACATTTGATAATGCAGGCAATAGTGTAAGGCCCAGGCCAGAGTGAGGGTATTTCTGCCTGGAGACTTCTGAATATTACAATGGCACCACGACTGGTGGGGTCCCTGACTGGAGGTAACTCATAAGGAGACATGTTTCTCAATGGATGACTTTGCATAGCTCTGCCTTACTTAGATCCAATGCATGCACAAGTCAAGACATCACCCTCATGATGTCACTGGGCCTCTCTGAGAACAAAGGACGAATGACAACAACTATGTGAAACTTTTCCCATGACTTCTTTCTCCGACTTTGCTCCCATTGTTTCTCCACTTTCCATTCCGTGTGCCATTTCTCTTCATGTCTACAAACTAGCAGAACGTCAAGCTCTGATTTAAATCCTGCTTCTGTAGCTTCCCCAGTTGTTCACAGTTATGAAATCCTGTAATTTTAATTCACCATAGCACTTATTGGCTATTTATAGAACCACAAATTTTAGAATCTAACAGACATTTGAGGTCAACTATTCCAGCTTCCCTTGTTTTCACAGATGAGGAAGCTAAGCCACAAGAGGTTATGAGTTGCCTACACTCATATTGCTAGTTAGTGGCAAAGCAAAGGGCTGGATTTGTCCCTTGATTCTCAATCTCCAATACCACACTGTCTTTTCTATCCAATACCTGTTTGCATTGTTCATTAATTCTTTATGTTTTTATATATTGCTTCAAGTAGACTATAAACTCTTTGAGAGCAGTGACCATATTTTATGCTTCCTTGTGATTCTTATAGAAATCGACAGAGTATCTGCCAACAAATTTGTTGATTTAGATGAGTAGTTCTCATTTAGTGGTTTGGGTTCACAATGATGGTCAGAGAGATTCTCTCTAAAAATTACTTAAGTAGTAAATAATTGCAGAATATTCTGAATAGTATATTAAATTACCCTGAGGGTTCACAACACAATTTTGTTGTTGTTTCAAAGGGTTCATGGAACAAAAAGCATTGGGAACCACTGATTAAATTATGTTCCTGATTTTTTCCCACTTTAAAAAAAATTCACCTTTCCCTATTCTGATAGTTGATGGTATCAAAAAGATTAAAAATGAAACTTTGATTATGTACCTTTAGATGATTTACTCAAACATAACCCTACCCCCTTCCCTTATGCAGGATTGGTTGGGGATCGGGTACTAATACAGATGAATGAAAGTGGAGATGGAGTTTTCCTGCCAAAGGGCTATTTTGAGCCTTTAATGCCTCCCCTGAAAGACAAAGAAAACTCCAATTTGTCCCCAAGGGGGACAATTTGGCCAGGAGGCATGGGAGCCAGCATTAAGCATTGATTGTGCTCACCCTTTCTTGCTGAAATTGACTGGAATATAGACAGCCCAGAGCCTAAGGAGAAGCAGGCTTATGCTGCAGAAACCACAGCCTCCAAAGAGGAGTCAGACACAGGTGAGCGTGTCACAAATGCTGCCCCTTCATTCAAGGCCCTCAAATCCACAGGAACAAGGTGCTTAATTGTGAATGAGGGCTGTACTGGCTCCTATCCCCTTAAATCCACTGTGAGAAGGTGCTAGATTGGGCTTTGTTATGGGTTCACTGATAAGCTATGATGGAGGTAAGGAAGAGAAAGAGCTCATCAAAATGAGATAGGGGATATTATCCCTATTATCATTCTTTAATAAACCTGTTCTTTTAAGTTACTTGGGGAAGAATTCCCTCTTTGACAAGATCTGCTAGGAAAATACTTTGGAAAAAATCAAGGTTAGACCAATTTCCTATTCATTACATGATAATAAACCCAAATTTGATATGCAAGCTGAATAGAAAAGGTCACACTATTTTTAAAAAAAAAGAAAGAAGGAAGGAAGGAAGGAAGAAAGGAAGGAAGGGAAGAGATCAGGTACCTTTCATAGCAATGTTTGGGGGGAGAATTCTTAAGCCAACCAATCAATCAAACAGGAAAAACATTTAGTAAGTACCTACTTTGTGCCAGACACTGTACTAATTAAAAACAATGAATAGTAGGGATCACAAAAAAAGATAAAATAGATCAACTTAATTACATAAAAATTGAAAAGCTTTTACGTGAACAAAGTAGTCAAATGATGTATACAGTTTTCAGAAGAAGTAAAAACTATAAAAAAATCATATGAAGCCTGCTGCAAATCATTAATATTAAGAGAAATGCAAAGTAAAGTAGCGCTGCTTTTTTACCAAACAAATTGGCCAAGAAGACAAAAGATGGAACTAGTTTAGAGGGGCTAAAGAAAGAAAAGCACCCTACACTAATAACCACTGAGTAGAGCTATGAATTGGTTCAACCACTAAAGAAATTTTAAATTGTGCTAAAAAGTTTCCATATCTATATCCTTTAACCCAGAGATTCCATTGTAGATGCATGCCCAGAGGATTTCAAGAACAAAAGAATTCACCCATAATCACCAAAATATTCATGAAAATTTTTTTAAGTAATGCCAGAGAACTGAAAACAAAGTGTATGGCTATTGATTAGAGAATGGTTAAACAAATTGTAGCTCATGAATGTGATGGAATATTGCTATTCCCTTGGAAATAATGAATATGAAAATTCCGGAAAGCCACCAGTCAATTAATAAACATTTACTAAGTGTTTACCATGTGTCAGGCACTCTGACAAGTGCTGGAGATATCAAGAAAAGGAAGAAATAGTATCTGCCCCTCAGGGCACTTACATTCTGATGGAGGAGATAACACCCCATATGGAGGTGTATATGTGAGAATATATATACATATTTAAAACATACCTATAAGGTATATAAACATGCCTATAAACATATATATATATGAAACATGGGACATGGACACAAGATAACCTTAGAAGAAGGCAGTAGCAGAGGAGAAACTGAGAAAGGCTTCCTGAAGAAGATGATTATTGAGCTCAATCTTGAAGAAACCAAGGTTTATAAGAGGTAGAGGTGATGTAGGAAAGCATTCCAGGCATGGGGCTAGCCCAGGTGAGGGCATAGAAAAGACGGAAAATGGGGTGCCATGTGTTAGGAACAGCAAATAGACCAGACCAAAGAAAGCATAGAGGGGAGTGATGTTTAAGAATGTTTAGGAAGCTAGGAAGCACAGTGGATAGAGCTTTAGGCCTGGAGTCAGGAAGATCTGAGTTTCAATTCAGCCTCAGATACTTAGTAGTTGTGTGAGCTTAGGCAAGTCACTTTAACTTTAGTTGGCCTCAGTTTCCTCAACTGTGAGATGTAATAACATCTACCTCCAATGGTTGTTGTGATGATCAAATGAGATAACATTCATAAAGTGCTTAGCAAAGTGCCTGGCATATAGTAGGCACTATATAAATGCTAATTATTATTAACTATGATAATAATGATGACCATAAAGATTGAAAGGGAACCAATTGTGAAGTGTTTGACATCACAGAAGACTTTATAACTGATCCCAGGGGTTATGTTTACTTAGTATGAGGGGTAAAATGGACAAACATAAGCTTTAAGAAAGTCATTTTGGCAGATTATAGAGGATGAATTGGAGAGACTTGAGGAGGTAAAACCAGCAAGGACATGACTGTAATAACATTGGCAAAAGATGAGGAAGGACTGAACTAAGGTGGTCTCTATGTGAATAGAAAGAAGGGAATTTGTATGAGAGATATTACAGAGGTAGAGACAATAGTATTTGGTGACTGATTGGATATGTGGGGTAGGAGTAAAGAGTTAAAGGTGACACCGGGATTATAAACTTGGTTGACTGTACCCTTGACAATAACATGAAATTTGAGAGGATGGGAGAGTTCAAGGGGAGAAATATAATGAGTTCTGTTTTGGACATCCTAGGGTTGAGGTGCCAGCTCAAGTGGCATCTTCTACGTGAAGGTTTCCCAGATTCCTCCTCCCAGCTGCCTATCCCCTCCCCCACCGCCAAAATTATTCATTATCATTTAATGAATCATGATCATTGGTCTATGGTATAAAATGCTGATCTAAACCTAATTTCTACCAAACTGCTTTCCAATGTCCCCCAGGAATTCTTATTAAATAGGAAATCTTTACAGAAGCAGTTTTTGTCCTTGGGATATCAGAAACTAGGCCATCAGTTATTCTTGAGAAGTGATCCCAGAGAATCGGCTTATTCTTCTTGTGCTTGGAGCTAGATTCTTGACCCATGAGTTACGCAAGAACTCTATCACTGCACATTTCAAATAGCTTAATCTTTATTAAGCTTTCATTTCAACTTCACAAGGCAAACACTGATCTCAATAGCCAGTTGCCAAAAGCATTTGTTGTTGCTATTTTTTAAAAAAAGTGTATATTTCTTAAGTAAAAGTTTTCATAGGATAAATCCCATGGATTCAGTTATCTCTATGCCAGTGATTCTCAAATCTATTTATCTAGCCCTAACCTCTCTTCTGATCTCCAGACCTGAATCTCCAACTGCCTATTGACCTCTCAAACTAAATGTCCCATAGACATTTTAAACTTAATACATCCCAAAGTGAGCATACTATCTTTTCCCCCAAACCCTCCCCTCTTTCTTACTTCCCTATTACTGTTGAGTCATCCAGACTCACAACACAGGTGTCTTTTTCAACTCCTCACTCCCTCTCACCCCTCCTTTCCAACTGGTTGCCAAAGCCTGTTAATTTTACTTTCATAATTTCTCTCCTATACAGGTCCTTCTCTCCTCGGAGACTGCCACTAGCCTGGTGCAGACCCTCATCTCTTCACCCTTGGACTACTGTAATAGTATACTTGTTGATCTCTGTACCACATGTCTCTCCCCATTGCAATCCATCTTCCACTCAACTAAAGTCATCTTACTAAAGCATAAGTCTGACCCTTTCACCCCCCCCCAACTCTTATTCAATAAACCCCAGTGACTACCTATCCACCTACAGGATCAACTACAAAACCACCTGTTTGGTATTCAAAGTCCTTCCTCTCCTGATTTCCACTCTTTTTACCTCATACCCCTCCACCTACTCTTTGATTCAGTGACATGAGCCTTTTTACTATGTCTCAACCAAGATGTCTCCTGACTGAGCATTTTCACTGGCTGCCCTTCATGCTTGGAAATGCTGTCCTTGCTCATGTCATCTCTGGCTTCCTTCAAGTCCCAGCAAAAATCCCATTTTCTAGAGGGCAGCGAGGTGGCACAATGGATAGAGCACCAGTCCTGGAGTTACGAGGACCTGAGTTCAAATCCTGCCTCAAGACACTTAACACTCACTAGCTGTGTGACCCTAGGCAAGTCACTTAACCCCATTGCCTAGCAAAATACAAAAACAAAAAACAAAAAATAATAAAAATAATAAAATCCCATCTTCTAGAGAAAGCCCTTCCTAATCCTCCTTAATCCTAGCATCTTCCTTCTATTGATTATCTCCAATTTATCCTGTATAGAGTTGTTTACCTGTTGTCCCCCCCAATAGATATCAATTGAAAGTAGATCTGTTTTTTACCTTTCTCTGTCTTCCCAACACTTAGCACTTCCCAACACTGGCACATAGCAGGCACTTGATAATGTTTGATGACTACCTATAGAAAGTAAAAGGCTTTATAGTAAGTAATAGTAAAAGTAATAATATAGAAAGTGGAAGAAACACCAGAAATCAGGGTCAGGAGTTTTAGTTCTAGTACTGCTGTGAGCTCTACATGTGATCTTGAACAAGCCACTTAATTTCATTTCTTCCTCATTGGTAAAATGAAGATGTTGAACTGGATAATAATATCTAAGTCTCCATTTTTTTTATTTAATGACAAAGTGAGTACCAAATTCCAGCTGAAGTCATGGACCAATAGAGATAGCATAGGAACAGAACCTTGAACTGAATTCCGATATAGCACTAAAGTTTTTTGGTTCAATCAATGGAGTTCTAGATTAGAAATCAGGAAGCCAAACCTAATAGTAACTCTTCCACAAGCCAAGTCACCTTAGGTAAATTACATAACTTGTCTTTGCCTTTTGTGTTTAATCTTCAAAATGAGCCTGATAACCTTGGTCCCTCCTTACTGTTGGTATGTTGGAAATAAATGAGATAATCTACATTGAAAGGGGTTTGTGTCCTTAGAGAAAAATTACTGTAAAATTCAAAAGTGTCACTGATAGTAAGGGAGATGGAGAATTTTTTTTAATTGTTCATTTTTATTGTTGATTACATGGAGATTAGATTGTCTTTATATGCTAAGGGGGATGAGGGAAACTGGTATCATTTTTAAAAATAATGAAATTTTTACTCAGTTTTCATCAGGATTCTAACTAGCTTCTTATTGACTTGAAGTCAAGGGGGGAAAAATGAAAATTTTCATTGAAGGTTTCAGTGCAAAGAAAAACAAAGGATTGCAAATCAGAACCCGGATTCAAGTCTTGACGTTGTGACTGATCCAGTGTATAAGCTGCATGGAGCTCATGCCTTAGCACTCCCTTCAACAAAATGAACATCCAGAGATCATCTGTCTCCTTCCCTTCTGAAGGATTTTATGAAAGCTATTCTAATGATGCCATGTTTTGGCTTCTTGGAAGAAAAGGCGCAGGAAGGTTTTGTTTTGTGAAAGCAGAAGTTACTTACATGCCTATCTTCTGGGATCTGCTCTACAGAATTGTTGTTCTCACTCTTGAGGCCTCATTTCCTTTGTCCTCCTTCTGTTATTCTAGAATGAGGGGATAGCTACATCCTGCTGGGTAGGAATCACCCTGTTGGGCTAATGGGGTCTTTAATAACTTAATGTATTTTTAAAAACAGAATTTTAGATGAGGGAGCATTCTGATGTGTTTTTAAGGCTTACAACATGGATTGGAGCTTTAAAAAAATAATAGTAACTATCAGGGGCAACACTTTAATCGAACCAAGTCTTAGAATTTGAAAGGACTTCAAAAGATGAAACAGGCTGGCCCCAAACAGATTCAACTCAGAGCCTTAAGAAATCCCCCTCCCGGCCTCACACTCTTTATCCCCCTCCAGATCTCAAAGTTAATTATAAGCATCATTTCATTAACTCCCTTAATAGTCCTCTATGAATTAAAACAACTTTTATTAAACTACTTTTATAAATAAAGTACCTTGTGGGGATGTGAATCTTTAAGAATAATGAGTTAGGTCTGGAGCAGCCATGTGGCTGACAGCAATCTACAGCAATAAAGCCTGTGTACTTTGGTTCTATTTAAGATAGTATCTGGCCAATACTGCCCCATCTCTTCTAACCAGTACAAGACTCAGAACAGGTGGTCTTTTATCTATTCTGCATAAAATTAAGGTACAAGGTTTATCCCTTTAAATAATACTGTTTAAACTTGAGAGGAAATCAACTTATTTGATCATATGATTTAGAGATGAGTGGTACCTTAAAGATCTCTAGAATTCAGGGATTCTAATTGAATTTGTGTGTGTGTGTGTGTGTGTGTGTGTGTGTGTGTGTGTGTGTGTGAGAGAGAGAGAGAGAGAGAGCTATATCTCAATATAATTGGTTTCCTTTGTATTATTATTTGTTTTATTTTATGCATTTGAAAACATTTTGAGAAGGGTTCCATAGTCACCAGATCGCCGAAGGGATCCGTAACACAAAATTAGTCAAGAACCACAGATCTAGATCGACCTCTCAGTTTTACTGATGTGGAAACTGAGACCCAGAAAGAGAGAAATAATTTCCTCAAAATCACAAAGTTGAGGGGCAGCTAAGTGGTGCAGTAGATAGAGCTCTGGCCTTGGAGTCAGGACCTGAATTCAAAACTGATCTCAGACACTTGACCCTTACTAGCTGTGTGACCCTGGGCAAATCACTTAACCCCAACTGCCTCACCAGAAAGAAAAAAAAATCACAAAGTTGCTAAATTATAAGGTCAGGATTAAAAACCCAGGTGTCCTCTGACTCAGAATCTTAGGTTTTAGTTCTTGGACAATAATAATAGCTAGTATTTACATGGCACTTTAAGGTTTACATAGAGTTTTACAAATATTATCTCATCTGATCTTCACTGCAGCCCTAGGAGGTAGGTGCTTATATTATTATCATCATTTTACAGATGAAGAAACTGAGACAGGTAAGTTACGTGACTTGCTCAGTCACATAGCTAAGAAGTATCTGGGGCCAGATTTGAACACACGTCTTCTTGACTCCAGATCTAGTTCTCTATTTGCCATGACATCTAGCTGCATATCTATCAGCTCTTGTTCATCCTTAGTTTTCGAAGAGGACCAATGACATTATGAGGGTGATGTCTTGACTTGCCCATAAATTGGATTTAATAAGGCAGAGTTGCACGAAGTTGTCAGACTCACTCTCTCTTCCAAAGTCATCAAAGTTCAGTGGCAGGACAAAAGTCAAGACAACTAGAGATGGCCCGGGATGCAGTTGATGACCTTGGCATCTTCAATGTTTGACCAAGCTCTAAGTGCTCCACAGTGACTGCTTCAACCTTCTTCATGGCTGTTAGAACAAATTGCTCTCATCTGTCCATTCTGCTAGGGTGTGGGGAGGAGTTTTCATATGCTTGAGGTAGAGGAATTGCAGAGATGATCTAGCCCAACCTTCTCATTTTACAGATTAGGAAACCAAGGCCTAGAAGAATTACGTCTTGTTCAAAATCACTACAGGTGGCAGAATCAGAATTCAGACCCAGATCCTCTGACTTCAGATCCAGTACTATATCTACTACATCTTGTTATCCTTAACTATTCAGTGACTATAAAATTCTATTCAGGCACCAGTTACTGCCGCAATCATCCAGTAAGCATCTAGCAAGTGCCTACTATGGGCTAGTCTCTGGGGGTACAAATACAAAGACTAAAACAATACCAATAAAGTTACATTACTCAAAAGAATGTAAGTTGAGAAAGTTATATGCTATTAACATGTTCAGCAAAAACAGTTATGACACTGGCCATTCTAAATTAGCCTGACAGGAAGAAATTATGAGAGCAAAAATGTCAATTTTAGCCCATCGTTCTTCCTTTATCCTAAATGAACATGAACATTAGGACATAACCATGGCAAGAAAACCCATTATATCAAAGTCCAAGCTTATAAACTACATAAATTAGGAAGTAGCTGTTACTACCAGTCTTTTTTGCTTAAAAAAAAAGTTTCACCCAAAGAATTTGAGAGGCAGCACAGCACAGTGAAAAGAATGCTATGCTTGGAGTAGGAAAAACTGGATTCAAATCCTAGGTTATTATAAATTGTAGGATATTGATCAAGTCACTCTCTGAACCTGTTTCCTCATCTATAAATGGTGATAACATTGTACTACACAAAAAAGGGCTATTTTAAGGAAATCACTTCATGAACTTTAAAGAACTTTGCAAATATGAGTTATAATCCTCTGAGTTCCTTTTTTTTTTTTTTGTTCCAGATCTGTGGCTTAATTAGTATGGGGAATTTCCTGTGTGAAACTCTCATGTCAATTTCTAGCAGCTATTACCCTTATAGTTATATAGTGTTTCATGGGGTTAAGAGGTTCAAAGACTTTCCTATGATCTTACAGCTAGTATGGGTCAGAGTCAGGAGTTGAACCCATGTCTTCGTGATTTCCAAGGTGAGGTCGTCTATCCAGCGTAACATCCAGACTGTCTTTCAAAAGCTCCCCAATTCAGTTCAACAAATGCTTATGAAGTGCCCACTATGTGCAAAGCACAGGTCTGGGGCACTGGAGGTACATATAATTATGAATAAAACATAATTCCTTTTCCTCAAGAAAATTATACTACAAGGGAAAAAAGCAAAAATTGCTAACCCATAATTGTGATATAAAATTAAACAAAATAAATTGATAGGAAATGTACATTGATCTATGAAAGCTGTGAAAAAAATTCAAAGGAAGAAGCTATAACTTCTGGCTAGGAAGTAGATAGGAAAAGATTAATTTAAGCGTTTGTTTAGAAATCATTAACTGGTGGGGGAGGGTGAAAACTTGAAGTGAAAAGTTATCAGATAAGCTTAAAACTAAATAAAGAGAAATCACTGCCAGTTGAAGAGCAAACAGAAGTGGAGATAACATTCTTCTAAAAATATGTCAGTAAATTAGAGAAAATATTGAGGAACCAACATATCAAGACATTGATGACTTATATGAACAAAATTATAAATAATTATCACAGTGTAAGAGGGAAAGGGAAGGGAGGGGAGAATGATTTAAGCTAAAAAATGTAATCCTGGAAAGAAATGATGAGGGTCTCTTGGAAGAGCTGAAAAAAAGACTTTAAAAATCAGAGAAGTTGGGGAAGCTAGGTGGCGCAGTGGATAGAGCACCAGCCCTGAAGTCAGGAAGACCTGAGCTCATATCCAGCCTTAAACCAAACACTTGACACTTACTAGCTGTGTGACCCTGGGCAAGTCACTTAACCCCAATTGCCTAAAAAACAAAACAAAACAAAACAAAAATCAGAGAAGTTGAGGAAAAATTAGGAAAAAGTAAGAGTAATGCAAGAAAATCCAGCAAATTATAAAAATAAAGTCAACCAATTGGAAAAAGAGATCCAAAAACTTATGAAAGAAAATAACTCCTTGAAAACTAGAATTGATCAAGGAGAAGCTAATAACTTCAAAAGACACCAAGAAATAATAAAACAAAAGAAAAAGAATGAAAAACTAGATGAAAATGTGAAATATTTCATGACAAAAACTGACCTGGAAAACAGATCAAAGAAAGACAATATAAGAATTGCTATACTACCTGAAAGTTATGATTAAAAAAAGGAATCTAGACTCTATGCTTCAAGAAATTATTAAGAAAAATTGCCCTGAAGTTTTAGAACTAGGGGGTAAAATAAAAATGGAAAAAAACCCACCAATTACCAATTGAAAGAGACCCCAAGATGAAAATGGACAGGAACACTATAGCTAAGTTTCAAAATTCTCAGGTCAAGGAGAAAATACCACAAGGAACTTGAAAGAAACAATTTAAATATGGTGGAACAACGGTCAAGATAACACAAGATTTAACAGCTTCTATGTTAAAAGACTAAAGGGAATGGAACATGATATTTCAAAGAGCAAAGGAGCTGAATTTGCAACCAAGAATAACTTACTCAGCAAAGCTGAATGTAATCCTGAAAGGAAAAATGGATATTTAATGAATTAAAGGACTTTTAGGTATTCTTGAGGAAAAGATCATAATTGAACAGAAAATTTGACCTACAAGAATCAGGAGAAATATAAGGAAGTACTAATGAAGGATCAATTATAAAAGATTTAGTAAGGTCAAACTGTTTATTTCTTAGATAGGAAAAAGTTATCTGTAACTCTTAAGAATGTTATCATTGCTAAGGTAGTTTGAAAGAGCATAAATAAAAGGCTTGGGGTTGAGTTGAGTATGATGGGATGATCCTAAAAAATAAAACTGGGTAGGGAGATGTAAAATAAAGCAATTGTCTCACATAAATGAGGCACGAATGGAAAAATTGTTACAGTGGAGGGCAGGAGGGAGTGGATGGCTGGCAGTGATAGAACCTTATTCTCATCAGAACTGGGTTAAAGAGGGAATAACATATGCATCTAAAAGGGTATGAAAGTCTTCTTAACTTACAGAGAAAAAGGTGAGGGGATAGGACAAGGGAGCGACTCTTAGAAGGGTGTGCAGATCAAGAAATAGAATGACAAGGGAAGGACTCCTAGAAGGGTGGATAGATTAAGGAATAGGAGGGCACAGGGAGAAGATAAGGGAGGGACTCTTACAAGGGATGAGAACTAGAAAGGCAGTGGTCAGAAGTAAATTAGATTTCTGAGAAGGGGTAGAATAAAAAGAGAGGGAGAGAAGGGTAAACAGTGAGGAAAAAATAGAATGGAGGGAAAAATACAAGCAGTAATTATAACTTTGAATGTGAATGGGATGAACTCATCCATAAAATGGAAATAAATAGCAGAATAGATAAAAAAAACCAGAATCCGACAATATGTTATTTATAAGAAACACATTTTAAAGTGAAAGATACACATGGAGTGAAAATAAAGGGCTAGAGTAAAATTTATATGCTTAGCTAAAAAAAGCAGGTATAGCAATCATGATCTCAAACAAAGTTAAAGTGAAAATAGATTTAATTAAAAGAGATAAACATGGAAACTACATGATGTTAAAAGGTATCATAAATAATGAAGTAAATCAATGCTAAACCATATGCACCAAAAGCTATAACATCAAAATTTTTAAATGGATTTTAAATGAATTACAGGTACAAATAGGAAGACTATAATAGTGGGAGACTTTAATCTTCCCCTCTTAGAACTAGATTAATCTAAACAAAAAATAAATAAGAAAGAAGTCAAGGAGATAACTAAAATATTTTATAAACTAGGTATGATAGCTATCTGGAGAGAAATGAATGGGAATAGAAAGGTATATTCCTTTCTAGAAGGTATATACCTTCTTCTCAATGGTACATGGTACCTTTACAAAAAGTGACCATATTTTAGTGCAGGTCTGCACAACCTGTGGCACATGGGCCACTTGTGGCCCATGGGCTGCTTGTGGCGTGCCAAAGGATTTTGGGCAGCCTGTGAAAAACATAGAGGATGTTTTACTCTACATTTTCTGTGGGTTGCCCAAAATCCTTTGGCATACTGCAGGTTGTTCAGGCCTGTTTTAGGGTACAAGAACTTTATAGTTATATGCAGAAAAAAAGAAATATTAAATGAATCCTTTTCAGATCATAAGGCAATAAAAATTGTACTTAATAAAGGACCATGGAAACATAGATTAAAAATTAATTTTTAACTAAATAAATTTTGACTAAATAACCTATTCTTAAAGAATGAATGATTAAAGAACAAGTCATAGAAACAATAAATAACTTTAATAAAGTGAATGATAATAATGAGACAATATACCAAAATCTATGGGATACAGCAAAAGCAGTAATCAGAGGATAATTTATTACTCTAAATGCTTGTATCAATAAAATAAAGAGATCAATGAATTGGGTATGTAATTTAAAAACTAGAAAAGCAACAAATTAAAAATCCCCAATTAAATACCAAATTGGAAATCCTAAAAATTACAGATAAGATTAATAAAATTGAATGTAAGAAAACTATTGAATTGATAAATAAAACTAGGAGTTAGTTTTATGGGAGAAAAAACAACAATAAAATAGGTAAACCATTGGTTAATAAGATTAAAAAATAAAGATAAGAAAACCAAATTACTAGTATCAAACATGAAAAGGGTGAATATACCAATAATTAAAATGAAATCAAAGCAATTATTAGGAGTTTTTTGTCCAATTATATTCCAATTCATTTAACTATGTGTGTAAAATGGAAGAATACTTTAAAAATGTAAACTGCCTAAATTAAAAGAAAAGGAAATAGAATATTTAAATAAACCTATTATAGAAAAAGAAATTGAACAGACCATAAATGAGCTTCCGAAGAAAAAAGCATCATGACTAAATGGATTTATAAGTGAATTTTACCAAACATTTAAAGATCAACTAATTCCAATATTAAATAAATTATTTGGAATAATAGGCAAAGAAGGAGTTCTACTAAACTCCTTTTATGAAACAAATATGGTACTGACACCTAAACCAGGAACAGCTAAAATAGAGAAAGAAAATTTTAGACCAATTTCACCTAAATAATCCTAAATAAAATACTAGCTAGGAGACTACAACAATATATCACAAAGATTATACATTGTAATCAAGTGGGATTTATACTAGGAATGCAGAGATGGTTTAACATAAAAAAACTATTAGTATAGATGGTATTAATATAAAAAAGTAACAAAAATCATGATTATATCACTAGATGCAGAAAAAAGCTTTGGACAAAACATGACACTTATTCCTATTAAAAACACTTAAAATCATAGGTATAAATGGATTTTTCCTTAAAATGATTAGAAGCATCTACCTAAAACTATCAGCAAGCATTATTTGCAATGGCAATAAGATCAGGAGGGAAACAAGGATGCCCATTATTACCAATATTATTCAATATTGTATTAAAAATGCTAGCAATAGCAGTAAGACAAGAAAAAAGAAATTGAAAGAATCAGAATGAGTAATGAGGTAATAAAATGATCTCTTTTTGCAGATGACATGATATGCTTGGAAAATCCTAGAGATTCAACTAAAAAGCTAGTTGAAACAATAAACCCACATAAATCATCAGCATTTCTATATATCACCCACAAAACTCTGCAAGAAGAGATAGTAAGAGATACTCCCTTTAAGATAACCATAGGCAGCATAAAATACCTTGGGAGTATACCTGCCAAGACAAACCCAAGAACTACATGAACATAATTAAGAAAACACTTTTTATACAAATAAAGTCTGATTTAAATAATTGAAGAAATATTAATTGTTCCTGGGTGGGCAGAGTCAATATAATAAAAATGATAATTCTACCTAAACTTATCTACTTATTCAACACCATCCCAATTAAATTAGCAAAAAAATTTACTAAACCAGAAAAAATAGTATTAAAATTCATTTGGAAGAACAAAATTTGGTCAAGAATATAAAAGGAATTAATGAAAAAAAATGTAAAGGAAGGAGGTTTAGCAGTACCAGATCTTAAACTGTATTATAAGGCAATAATTATCAAAACTGTCTGGTAGTGGCTAAGAAATAGAAAGTTGGATCAGTAGAACAGGGTTGACACACACTATACAGTAGTAAATAATTATAGTAACTTTGTGTTTGACAAATGTAAAGATTCAAGCTTTGGAATAAGAATTCACTATTTGCTACATATTATTGGAAAATGGTGGCCTTCTCTAGTGTGGGATAGGGAGGGAGGGAAAAAGTTTGAAACTTAAGATGTAACAAAATATTAAATCAAATTTTTAAAAAAAGGAATGATGAGGTTCAATAGAGATACATCATTCCCCAAATTGGAGCTGTTTTGTAACTACTTCGGGTCCACATGAATGGAAAAACAGATTGTTAATTGTCTGCATATTCTAAAGTGGGATAGATGCAAAAGATGTATCTGCCAGGGCCTTGCTCTTGGCTCTAGGTTTTCCATGCCTAGTTATTCAAGTGAGAAAGATAATGCTATAAAGGAAAATGTGTGTGTGTGTGTGTGTGTGTGTGTGTGTGTGTGTGTGTGTGTGTGT
>NW_020954608.1:36245188-36276879 GCF_900497805.2 Vombatus ursinus | reverse complement strand
TGTGTGTGTGTGTGTGTGTGTGTGTGTGTGTGTGTGTGTGTGTGTGTTGTTTTAGGTGAAGAATATTGGAGATGATTGTGACCTTGTCTTCAGGTCTGTGCATGACAAGTTAGGCCCCTGGTAGTTTTGGTTGGTTTATTGAAACAAAATGAGACGCTCATAAGTCATTCAACAGTTAACAAAAAAAAGTTAGCTATAGAAAGAGGAGGATATTCAACAAGCATAGGCATTGAGGTGACTGAAAGTGTTTCAGCTGCTCCAACCATTATCTGCCAGCCAAGCATCTGCAAGGACCCCTCTTAGCTGTTTTGTACTCAGATGATGAGGGAGTAACTTCCACAAACTAAGTTCTTAGTCCCCTGAGACAGTCAAGTGTCAAGGAATGTCTTAATATCTTTTAAGGAAAACTAGCAAACTCATCCACCATTGGTTATGCCACATTTGGAAGTGAATTTGGTCAGGGCAAATGCTGTACAGGAATTATATTTAGTCTGAGTTTACTTTCCTCAGAGCCTGAAGTAGTATAATGGAGAGTATGCCCCAGGTGTTGGGGGAAAAATTTTTAACTTTTGTTTTTACTATATCTTTTCAGTAAATATCTTTTTGTAAAAGCTAATTGATGTTAATTGGTCATGTAGAATAAAGGTGCTAATACTAGCAATAACCGGGGTAAACACTAGGGTGGGGACTTGAACTGATAACATTAGAGAAACACTCCCTCTAATCCCCAAGGGCTACCCCTAGAACTGTGAAGGAAAGATAAGGCCAGCTGCTCCGAGAGGCTGAGTTCACAGTGTCATTGCATTAAGCTACCATGGGATTATTTTATAAAACTAAACAAAATAACATTTATCTTAAAGAACAAAAGGTTAAGAAATCTCAAGGGAAATAATGGGGGAGGGGGAGAAATGAAGGGGTCCTAGCATTACCAGATCTCAAACTATATTATAAAACAATAATCATCAGGAATATTTGATATTGGTTAAAAAGTACAAAAGTTGATCAATGGAACAGACTGGGTAGGAAAGATTAAGATAGTCAAAGTAGCTTCATATTCACCAAGAATGCAAACAGCTGGGGTAAAATTCCATATTTGACAAGAATTTCTTGGAAAACTAGAAAACAATTTGCAGAAATTAGGTTTAGATCAACATCTTACCATAATAAGTTCCAAATGAATATATGTCCTAAATATAAAAGTTCTTATCATTAAATTAGAGGAATTCAGAAAGAAGTACCATGCACAATTACAAGTAGGGGGAGAATTCTTAACTAAATAAAGAATACAGGTGATCATAAAGTAAAAAATATATATAAATTTAGACCATAAAATTGAAAAGCTTTTGCATTAAAAAAATTTGGTGCAGACACAATATAAAGAAAAACTGTTGATTTAGAAAAAAAATATTTATGGCAAATACCTTTGATTAAGTTCTGATATCTAAGGTATATAGGGAATTGATACAAGACCAAAAATCATTCCCTGATGGACAAGTTGTCAAAGGTCATGAATGGACAGCTTTCAGAAATAGAAACATTAACTATCTACAGTCCCATAAAAGAATACTCCACATCACCACTGAGAGAAATACAAACCAAAACAATTCTGAAGTGTCATCTCACATCCATCGATAGACAAAAATTACAAAGGATGAAACTGATCACTGTTTCAGGGCCTGTATGAAGCCAGTATTGGTGGTGTTGTTGTTCACCTTTCATTTCTGAAGAGGACCCGTGACATCATGATGTTAGGGTCGGGCTACAGTGTGTTCAGTGACTGATCAATCCAATATGAGCTCGGAAGGCTCTACCACAGGTCAGGCACAAATAGTCCATTAGAACATTTAAGATAAAGATGTCTCTGGATTTGCATTGCTCACAATTCCTTTGTGCTACTGCAATTCTGCTTCACTCATAGAGCACAGTGCCTTCTTTGATACAGGCATGCCACGCTGGGCGGGAAGGCCATGCTGGGTGGTCTTGTGCCAGCATTTCCCATATTTCATAATCAATATTAACGTTCTTCAGAGAGACCTTGAAAGTGTCCTTGTACTGCTTCTTCTGACCACCGCATGAGCACTGACCTTGTGCGAGTTCTCTGTAAAACAGGCTTTTGGTTAAGCAAGCATTTGGCATTCAAATTATGTGGCCAGCCTATTGGAGTTACACTCTCTGCAGTAGAATTTAAATGCTTGGCAGTTCAGCTCTAGAGAGGACCTTAGTATCTAGTACTTTATTTTGTCCAGATTTCACAGGCATATAATAGTGTTGTCAACACAACGACTCTGTAGACCTTTATTTAATTTAAACTAAAACGCAAAATGAGAAAAGAAAAAAATGCCATGTACACAGCAGAACATAAAAGAGAATTCAATATAAAACAATAAATTTCCATTTCAAGAAAACCTATATAATAAATGCTACATATAGTTTTCAAAGCTGCCCAGCTTTTCTTTGCTTCCTTCTGGGTTTTCTTTTGTTCTCTGCTGTACACTTTTTATTTAATTTTTCCCCTCCTCCCCCCAAGAAGGCCACAATTAGACAAGACTTTATGTACATACACATATACACATACATGCTGCTGCTGGTTGTCCTTCATTCTCAAAGAGGAACATGACATCAGGATGGTGATGCCATGACATGCAAGTGAATTGGATTTAAGTGAGGAGGGAGGGCTATATCTATAAATATACACATATATACTCATACACTTATATGTAAGACTATACTATGCTTATTTCCACTTGTCATCTGTTTCTCTGAAAGTGGAGAGTATATTTCTTCATAAGTTCAAGTCTTTCCATGTTTTCCTAAAACAACCGGCTCATCATTTCCTGCACTACAGCAGTATTCCAACCCAAGCACATCCTATCTGAAAGATTGTCTATGAAAGTTTTTACCCCAATCTTCTGCATTCCTTCTATTCTTGGCTGTGTTAGATTTATTTATACAAGAAAATTTTAATTTAAAATAATCAAAATTATTCATTTTACACTTCAACAATGCTCTCACCTTATAATATAGTTTAAGGTCTGATAGTACTGAATTTGCTTCCTTTACATTTTCATCCCTGGTTTCTTTGAAGTTCCTGACCTACTGTTCTTCCAAATGAACTTTGTTATTATTTTCTCCAACTTAGTAGGATAATTTTTAGTAGTTTAATTGGGATGGCATTGAATAAATAGATTATTTAGGTAAAATTGTCATTTTTTTATTATATTGACTTTACCTAGTCTTGAATAATAAATATTACTTCAATTATTTAGATCTGACTTTATTTGCATAAAAAGTGTTTTATATTTATGTTCATATAGTTTTTCTGTCTGTTTTGGCGGGTATATTCTCAGGTATTTTATACTGCCTAGTTATTTTAAAACTATTAAACAATTTTGTTGACACACAATAGAGTGTCCCTATTTTTATCTTTTGATTAAATCTATTTTAGCTTTAACTTTGTCTAAGATCATGATTACTACTCTTGTTTTTTCACATAATAAATTCTATTCCAACCCTTTATTTGATCTGTGTGTATCTCTCATTTTTATAGCATTTCCTGAAAGCAACATATTATTGAATTCAAATTTTTAATCTGCTATCAGTTTCCATTTTGTGGGTAAATTCATCCCATTCACATTCTAAGCTATAATTACTTGTATATTTTCCTCCTTCCTATTTTTCTTCATTATCCTTCTCAACCTTTTCCCATCCCTCCTCACTCCTCTGTTTTACTTCTACCTGCTACCTTGACCTCCTAATACTTAACCTACCCACCCTCCAAGAGTCCCTCCTTTATCCTCTCCCAACCCTATCCCCTTGTATCTTATTTCTTTCTGAATTTAGAAGATTTTTATATCCTATGTTGCTCTCTCTTTAAACCATTCCCAATGAGAGTAAGGTTCTAGTACTACCTGCCCTCCCTCCCAGCTTCCTTTGTATCAGTTTTTCTTTTTATGCCTCATTTGTATGAGATAATTACTCCTTTTTATCTCTCCCTACACAGTTTTATTTTTTTAGAATCCTCATACTCAGCTCAGCCAAAACCTTTTTTTCCAAACTACTCAAATAATGACAACAGTCATTAGAATACTGATATTTTCACATATAAGAAATAAACAATTTGATCTTATTGAGTCCCTCATAATTGGTCTTTAATGTTTACCTTATATTTATCTTGGATAATGTATGTCAAATTTTCCCTTAAGTTCTACTGTTTTTGTCACAAATACCTGAAAGTCTTTCAGTTTATTAAATGTCCATTTTTTTCCATTTAGGATTATACTTAACTTTGCTAAGTAAGTTATCCTTGGTTGTAACCTCAGTTATTTTGCTCTATGAAATATAGTATTTCAAGACCTATGGTCCTTCAATGTAGTAGTTGATAGATCTTGTGTAATCCTTACTATAGCTCCATGATAATTTAATTTTTTTTTTCTTGCTGCTTCCAATATTTTCTCCTTAATCTAGGAGCTTTGAAACTTGGCTATGATATTCCTGTAAGTTTTCTTTCTGGGATCTCTTTTAGGTAGTTATCGGCAGATTTTTTCTATTTCTGCTTTGCCTTCTTGTTCTAGAACTTCAGGATAATTTTCCTTGATAATATCTTATAATAGTGTATCAAGATTCTTTTTTATCATAATTTTAGGTAGCCTGACTATTCTTAGGTTATTTCTCCTCAATCTGCTCTCCAGATCAGTTGTTTTTCTGATGAGATGTTTCACATTCTCTCCTATTTTTTTCATTCTTTGATTTTGTTTTTATCATTTCTTAGTATCTTAGAATGTCATTAGCTTCCCATTGCCCAATTCTAGTTTTCAAGGAATTATTTTCTTCCTTAAGTTTTTGGTTCTCTATTTCAAGTTGATTGACTTTCTTTTCATAATTTTCTTCGTTTTCTTGTATTGCTCTTTTTTCCCCCTAATTTTTCCTCGATCTCTCTTATTTGATTTCTAAAGTCCTTTTTAAATTCTTCCAAGAAATTTTTTTGTGCCATTTGATATTTCTCATTGAAAAATGAGTGGCTTTTTTTTTTTAGCTTTATCATCTTCCTCTGAATATGAACCCATATCTTCTCTGTCTCCATAGTAACTATCCATGGTTGGGTTCTTTCTCCTTTGCTTACTCATTTTTATTTGTTTATTTATTTTTTCGAGCAGCTATTAGTGTAATCAAGTTCTAGTCCTGATATATGGGGAATGATGCCCCAGGCCTCAGGTCCTTCTTACTGTTATTTTCTGAGGTCTGTCCCAGGACTCAACCTTATGCTCTCCTCTCCACTCCTATGCCACAGGTAGGACCCCCAGCTATGCTGTCCCGGAAGTGACCATGTTCCCTGTGGTCCCTCCAGTGACCACAAACTGCAACTAAAACCAGGAACTCTGCTCTCCTGTAGGTGCCCACAGCCAGCAAGGTCCCCACCTCTCTGCTACCATACTTTCCATGTGTATGCTAGCTCCTTCTCCCCTACAGTGGCAGCCCAGCCAGGGATGTGTCTGGTCATCACACTGGTCAGCACAATCTACACAATGACCTTAATATTGTAAACAAAAACAATGTTGAAAGATATCAGAACTCTTGTTCACCAATGTACCAAGCTTGACTCAGAATACAATGAAAGATATATTCCCCTCTCTGGGCAGAAAGACACTAGACTTTGGTGCATAAATAAGGGATAAGTCATCAGATGTGGCCAGTATGTTCAACTTTTTCACTTTAGAAAATTTTTCTTTTATAAGGGGCTTCTAAGAGGCCATTGATAAATGACAACAAAGATTTTTTTTAATCTTTTATTGTTTTTAATTAATTAATTTATTTATTTATTTTTAGTTTTCAACATTCACTTCCACAAGATTTTGAGTTCCAAATTTTCTCCCCATCTCATCCCTTCCCTCACCCCAAGATGGCATGCATTCTGAATACCCCTTCCCCTAATATGCCCTCCCTTCTATCTCCCCTCCCCTTCTCTTATCTCCTTCCCCTTCAATTTTCCTGTAGGGCAGGATAGATTTCTATACCTCATTTCCTGTATATCTTATTTCTCAGTTGCATGTGAAAACAATTTTTTTAACATTTGTTTTTAAAACTTTGGGTTCCAAATTTTCTCCCTTCCTCCCTCTCCACCCACCCTCATTGAGAAGGCAAGCAACTCGATTATACATGTGTAGTCATGCAAAATACTTCCATAGTAGTCATGTTGTGAAAAACTAAGTATATTTCCCTTAATTCTATTCTGCCCCCCAGTTATTCTACTCTCTCTTTTGACCCTGTCCTTCCTTAGAAACAGCAAAGATTTTTAAAAACATCAATAAAACATATTTTGGAAATATATTCATAATCTACATATGTCAATGAGTAAATATTCTCCATCTACTAAAATTTGGTATCATAAAATTTAAGACCTTAAAGGAAGCATGAGAAGTCATTTATTTTTACTCTCTCATTTTACATATATAAATGAAAAAAGCCAAAACAGGTAAAGTGAAAAACCCATTTGAGGAAAGACATTGACAAATTGAATCTTATCCAGAGATGACCAGAATGATGAGGTGACTAGAAACCATACCATATGAAGTTGGATTGAAAGAATTAGTGATGTTTATTTGAAAAAGAGAAAATTTATAAGGGATATAACTGTCTTTAAGAATTTCGACTCCTGCTCAGTGGAATAGGGATAAGATTTATCTGCCTAATCCCAAAGGGCAAATCTTGGAAGGATTCATGGAAATTTCAGAAAGGATGATTTTGGCTCAGGGAAACATCAATAAAAAAATTTCCTTACAATTTCCTCTCTTAAATTATAGTGAGTTTCTCTAAGCTAGAAGTCTCCAAGCAAAAATTGACTCTTGTTGGAGATATAAAGAGGATTCCTGTCCAAGAATGGATAGAATTGGGGGGCAGCTAGGTGGCTCAGTGGATACAGCACTGGCCCTGGATTCAGTAGGACCTGAGTTCAAATCCGGCCTCAGACACATAACACTTACTAGCTATGTGACCCTGGGCAAGTCACTTAACCCCATTGCCCCAAAAAAAAAAAAAGGAATGGATAGAATTAGAGTAGGTAGAAAAACTAGGTAACCAATTAATAAACATTTATTAAGCACTTACTAGGTGCCAGGCACTGTGCTAAGTGCTGAGGATACAAATGGAAGCAAAAGACAGTCCCTGCCCTTAAGGAGCTTTACAATCTAATTGAAACTAAATAAATTAAGAGAATTCACTTCTAACTGAAGAATAAACAGAAGTTAAAATACCTTTAAGATATTGTCCTATCCTCAGCTTCTTTACTTCTTAGTGACTGGAGTATAGTCAAATAACTAGGGGCCGTCTCCAGTCATCCTGATCTATATCTGGCCGCTGGACCCAGACGGCTCTGGAGAAGAAAGTAAGGCTGGTGATTTTGCACAGCCCTCCCTCACTTTAAATCCAATTCACTCCCAAGTCACAGCATCACCTTCCTGATGTCATGGTTCTCTTCGAGAACGAAGGACAAACAACAACAATCACAACCTGAATCAAACAACCAGTTAGTGAAAGAGCCAGAATTAGAACCCAGATCTCTTGGCTTTCAATCCTGGGTTCTTTCCTCCTATGACACAGCACCCTTCCATACACACTCTTTCTCTCTCTTGAAAACACTGCATAAAGTAACACAGTGAGCTGTCTGGAAGCAATTATTATTTGTGTTTCCACCTCATTTCAATGCTCTAAGGGCATTTCTATATAACCAAGGTAAATCAGAAGGTTATGTAATTATCCAGTACATTGGGGGCATCTAGTCAATCAATCAGAATGATTTGGTGGTGGTTATGGAAGGGATGAGAAGTAATGAAAGCTGTGGGTGCTAACGCAGGAGGGAGCTATGAAAAAAACAACAAATCATCCAAAATGACCATAAAGACACTCCAAATTCCCCACAAGATGTCCACATGTTCTACTTTGTTTAAGTAAATGGACATGATATTTAGAAGAAGTACAGTGAGGTCACCAACTTACTTTCTCCAAGTTTGTTCTCTAGGGTACGCAGCACACAATCCTTAACACATGCAACATTTTTGTGATGATACGATTTTCATGGTCATAGCAGAAAGAGCGCTCACAAGTCAGGAGACAAGAGTTCAGATCCCTGCTCTGACACTAACTAACTGTGTAACATCCGCGAAGTCACTTTATTTGTAAAGTCAGGAAGTTCATTAAACTAAGTGATCTTTCAGGTCCCTCAAGTTCTACATCTTATGATTCTCTCCTTCACATTAGGGAGGGCACTAGAAAGGTATAATCCTGGGAAGAGAAGGGTAGAAGACTACTCTTTTGCCCTCTCAGATTTATCGCTTAAATTGGTCTCACCCCTGGATAGAAGAAAGAATTGCTCTCTGGTAGCAACTGCATATATACATACATAAACACACATATGCATATATGTATATAGATATGTATGTATATCTGTATATACACATATGTATATAAACACACATGTGTATGTATGTGTGTATATATACACGTGTGTGTGTATGTGTGTGTGTGTGTGTATTCACCAGTAGAGAACCTTTCCAATGCTGTTTCTAAGAGGGATTGGAAGAGGAATTTGAAAAATAAACAGGAGAACTAACTACCTGGCTGGCTCATCCTCCATCTTCCTTAGGCCCTTCTCCTTCCCACCCTCCCCCTTCGAGGAGTGTCAGTTTTCTTGTAGTTTATATTAAGGAAGATAATATAAGGAGATTGTGCATGATGTAGGCAACCCCCAAAATGCAAGTATGTGATGACAAGAGTGATTCCCTCCTACTCAAACAGAAAATCAGAGGAGCTTCTCTACAGGTGAGAGGTGAGGAGAAGGTAAGTATGGATAGGATATTTCAATCCTTTTTTATAATTTCAGCAATATCAAATTTAAGTCAGGTCATAGAATTTAGAGCTAGAAGGAAACCTATTTAGTCCGGTCCTTCTTTTTTACAAAAAAAGAAAATGGAAGCCCCAAGTCTTATCCAAGATCACACACCTAGTAAACAGAAGAGATGCAATTTGAATCCAAGTCTTCTGATTCAAAAGTGTTTTTTTTTTCATTGTTCCATACTACCTAAGAAATGTATAATTCAAACAAGTATATAATTAATTTGAAGTAGCAAGGTGTGATCCTCTTTCATTTAAAGATGGTGCCCTGAATTCTGATCATCATTTCTCCTATGACTACTTTCCCCAGGCTTCATCATGTCCAGAAATCCATTATTCTTCAAGATTAAATCAACTCAGAAACTTGCTTAGATCATTTCCCACCCTGGATGCATGACATTGTGCCCCTGGGTAACCACCCTTCTATCTCCCACTTTTCACCCCTTTTTATGTATTGTCTTCCCCATTATTCTCCGGGCTCCTTGAAGTAGGAACTGTCTTATGCCTTTTTTTGATCTCCAGTGCTTAGCACAGTGCCTGGCACATAGTAGGAGCTTAACAAATGTTGATTGACTCTCTGACTCTCTATGATAGAAAGACCATTGGACCTTGAATGAAAAGGCATGGGTTCAAGTTCCTGTAGAAAGAACCCTAGATGGTAACAAAAGATCTGGGTCATAGTCTTATCTTTTTCCAAGTATTAGCTGTGTGACCTTGTACAAATAGCAAACTTTATCTGAACTTTCATCTTCTTATCTACAAAATAAAGATAAAATGTCCACAGCTCATAACAGGAGTTATGAGAAGTGAGATAATATAGGGAAAACCTTTTTAACTGTAAAGCTGAAGATTAACATAAGCTGTCAGAGACTTGTACTATCAGACTTCAAATTACACTATAAAGTGGTAATTATCAGAACTAGCTGATACAAGATATTCTGATACTACAGTGTATCTGTGATCTCATTAATGTAGGTGTTTCCTCTCACAATGCTGATCACAACCCATCCCTTCCTACCCATCCTGCATGACTTGTTAATTTCTCCAGTAAGTTTATCACAGGAGAGCCACCCAACTTGTTAATGGTCTTCTTCATATTTTTTGTCATTGTAAGAATACCATTGGAGTACTTGGACCAGCTGCTTCTCCCTCTCACATCTTCTTTTTCAGTCACATATTTCTTTGATGAAATCCTTTGCATTCTTGCTACATAGTTCTTAAATTGTAATGTGTTGCTGCCAACTCACAACCAATATACACCTTCGGGTAATTGTTATCAATTAAAATTTTAAAATGCTGTAATGTTCCATGACATATAGTTATACAATACTACTAGCAGTGGATGGACTGCCAGGCCTAGAGTCAGGAAGATTCATCTTCCTGAGCTCAAATCTGGCCTCAGACACTTACTAGCTTTGTGGCCCTGGACAAGTCACTTAACCCTGTTTGCTTTTGTTTCCTCATCTGTAAAATGAACTGGAGAACCACTCCAGTAACTTTGCCAAGAAAACCCAAATGGAATCACAAAGAGTGGGACATGGCTTAAACAACTGAAACAGAATACCGGTGTTAGAGGGATGGACATTTGTTTCAGGTAGAAAATCAGAGTAATTAAAAGAACCGTACAATTTCCCAAAGTAACCCAGACTTCTCCTACTTCTGAATTCTGAACTTAAATCATTACCCATTTTCAGTGTCTCTCCAAAATAAAATATGCTGATGGATAAACTCTATAGATTTTCCATCCAACCATATTTTATAGCTTATACAGAAAGGAATTCTTTACCCAATTGGATTTTCCTATATGGATGGATGTATCTCATTTTAGGAGGGTTTGCAATATTCTGAGGCTTAATGCAATGAGCAATCATCAGCAAAGAAGAGCATCTGGAGGACTTCACCATTTATAGGGAATCTCTTTTTGACTTAGATGCTACACTGGATATCCTCCATGAGACTGACAAACACATTTGGTAAGCATATGTTTCCCTGTTTTATGTCACACTTGATATTAATACTCAAAAGGTTGTCAAACAAGGTAATCTCTGCTGCATTTTTTGAGGAAACTTGTATGATTTTGATATATGCATGGAAGACACCTTGTTAGAAGACAGACTTTCAAGCAGCATTTTGGTCTACTAAATAAAATGCTTTTCAACAAATAATGCTGGATAAAATGAAAAGAAAAATTATTCAATGTAACAGAATATAAAATCCAAAATTAGAACCAAAGGCATATAGTAGGTTAGAATTTGATAAAGTCATGATTAAAAACATTTAGGAAATCAAGTCCTTATTAGGTTCAAACTTCTAAAAGGAGCCAATTTTCTTATAGGCAAAGGAGGGGCAATACAGAAACTCACTAAGCTTCTTGGGAGATGTAGTCTTCCCAGTCTGGGGAGAAATGGAGCTATCACATGGCTATATGATAGCCTGGGAAGTTTTTGAACTAGTGTTGTGTTTCTGAGTCAGGGAGATCCCCAGCTGAATAGTTGGCAGAGACAGATAAGAATGACATTGAGCATTTCCAGGTTCTGCCGAAGCGGGAGGCAGAGACTAGAGTGGTGACTAGATTAAGAGGCAAACTCAATCATTAGTGAACTTTCCTTGGCTGAGAAGCCAGGCAGCTGATTAAATGTCTTCTCCTACTTTTCACTTTCTCTTTCCTTCTCCCTTTATCTAATGAAGTAGGTTTAAGATTTCCCTGTCTCTTTTCAAGCTGTTCATTACTATTCAATAGTACTTTAAATTTGATTTCTCTTAGTAGAAGATGAGCTTGATCTGAGTTGTTCTGTGTGTATATGTCTTTAATTGTGTTCAACAGTACAAATAGGGAAGAGGCTGGCTGTTGCACTAATTTAATTAGCTGAGATTTAATTGGCTGGGATGTTTCTTTTCCAGCTTGGTGGCAGAAGCCATTTAGGAACTTGATGAGCTGTTATAATTTTATTAATACTGTGTATTGATCATCTTTACTTTTTAAGCTCTCTCTAAATTAGCAGAGGAAAAAATCCCCAAAGATCTAGGCCATTTCCTCTGGACAAAAGCAATTTGTTCTTAGCTTTAGCAGATCTCTTTAATATGATTGCTAGAGGATTAATCTCCAGTGGGATGGGGGTAGGAGGTAGAGGTGGGGAGACGGAGAGGACTAAAACTATAGAGAAGGCCATGTCTAAATCCAAGTCTCTAGGCAGATATAGGTAAAGTCTGGGAGGATTTAGACCCTTTCATTCCTAGAAAAAGATGTATTGTCCAGCCAGCTATCTTCCACAACAAGGACAACTGCAGGTAACAGCATGAAAATAAACAGACACGGTATATATGAGCAAGTAGTTTAAAAAAAAAAGTAAATACAAGTGAAATCTGTTCAAAATCTCTAGTAGTTAGGAAAAGTGCTAATTAAACAATTCAGAGATATCACTAGCCAATAATTCATTTAAAATTTTTTTTCAAAATCACAAAAAATTCAGTGCTGGCTAGGCAGTAGAGAAATAGGCACACTAGTGTAAAGGTGGGGCTCTACTGATTATCCCACCCACTTACAGTAATTAACTTTGTTAGATAAGAACACTTAATCAAATCAGTCAGTCTACCCTAAGTATGAGCAGGGACTGTACATCTCCTTGAATTAATCAAAGTCAATGTGTGAGAGACTTGGTCATGTTCTAGAAAGTTGTATAAAAGAAAGGAGACCAGAGATTCCAAGGATCTGTAAACTACAGAAAAGAGTAGAAGTTATAGAAGACAGTGGGGTCTTACACAACTGTGCCAACAAGTGGCAGCCATGAGACAATCAACTAAAGGAGAAATGATATGACTCAGCTGTGAAAGAGAAGGAAGGTATTTAGTAGGGCCAGAGACCCTCCATGCATCATGGAGTAGAAAACTCAGGTTGCCACCATCAACATACCTACCTACCCAAGGACTGTGAGAAATACTGAGAAAAGGTCTGCCCTTTCCCCAGTCTTCCCTCTTTAGTGCCTATCAATAGACACTATAATATAATCTACTGTTTTGTCACCCAAACCTTTCCAGTAACCTAAAAATTTGCCTCCACTACAAAGAAGTGATGCTTTAACTAAAAATGAATATAAATGAAAGTCAAAGCAGAGAACCCAACCTCTGCCTAAAACTTCCCTAACAGTGGACTCAGAATAACTGTGATTGAATTCATAACTTTTCATTTAAAATAAATTATGAAGCCATAGAGGAGTAACCACATGGATCTTAATAGCCATTATATTGATCCTAGGCTTAAAACAAGCTAGTTATCATAACAGAGTGTTATACTATTAATGATGCTGGTAAGACCATGAATTGGTACAAACTCTTTGGAAAGCAATATGGCCTTATACAATGAGAAATATATAATTGCATTGTTTAGTCCAGTGATCCCACTAGTAGGATTATAGCCTTAGGACATTGTTGATGGGAGAAAAAAAAACTATTATCTATCTATTATTATCTATAATATCTATCTATTGTCTATTACTATCTATCTATCTAATTATTATGCTATTACTTTAACAGCAAAAAAAGAGAAGAAAGAAAGAAAAAGAAAGCCTGGGGATAAAAAAAATCATAAACAATTGAAGAATGGCCAGGTAAAAGAAGATGAATGTAAGAGTGTGGTCTAATCTGAAATTCTAAAACTCAGAATAAGCTGAGTTTAGTAAGGAAAGTTTGTTGAGGACAACAAAAAAAAGGGTTTCTTTTTTTAAGTTACATTGATTGAAGAAGAAGGATCTAAGAAGGGTTTAAGACCTTTTTATGGGGTAGGTGGGATGATGATAAGTGACAACAGAGAGAAGGCAGAGATGTTCAAATCTTATTTTCTCTGCAAAGAAAAATGAGCTTCACAATGGAAATGACAGAACAAAAATGATTAATGAGGAGTTGATGCTCGAGATAAATAAGGAGATAGTAAGTGAACATAGATAGACCTTTCATGAATTCAAGTCACCTGGCCCAAATGAACAACATCCTTGGATCCTAAAAAGAAATGGAAGTTATATTGCTGAATCAATGGTGGTGATATATGAAACACCATGGAAAACAGGAGAGATTGGAGAAAGGCAAATATTCCAATTTTCAAAATAGGGAAGAGATTCTTGGGGGGAGGTCATGTGACAAGATGGAGGAACTGGACATTTCTCTGTTCCCTGTGACCTTTAAACCTCTCCAAAACAGAAATTATGCAGCAAAGATAAAGCAACCTCAGCTGTCTCCATGGTCTAGGACACTCAGAATCCAAAAGAAGGTTAAAAAAAAAATCAAAAAAAGGAGAACAGAGTCTGGAAACTATAGGTTAGTAGGCTTGACTTCTATTCCTGAGAGAATTCTGGAATAGATCATTTTAAAAATAGTAACTATCTAGAAAAGGAAGAGATAATTACAACTAGCAGTATGTCTTCATCAAGAACAAATACTTATTTTTTGAACAGTATTACTAAACTAGTAAATGAAGGGACTGTGATGGATACAGTTTACCAAATTTTAGCCAAGCTTTTGATAGAGTGGTTTATACTATTCTTGTGAAGGAAATGGAGTGATAGAGATTAGATAATGACAATCAGATAGATTTAGTACTGGTTGGATAGCTAGACCCACCCAAAGTGTAGTTGTTGATGGTTCAGGAGCTCTCCAGTGTGGTACCCAGACAGAGCTGTGTAAACATTTTTATCAATGACATGGATAAAGAATGGAGAATATACTCATCAAATTTGTAGATGATACAATGCTGAGGGGTATTTGAAGACTTGTCATGTGGAGAAGGGACTAGATTTGTTGCATTTGTTTTATGGTTGATCTCTCTTCATTATGGTCCACTCATTGTCAAATTGACTTTCCTAAAGGTCAAGTCTGACCAGGTAAGAATCATCTTGTTCAATAAATTCTAGTGACTCCTTATCACCTCCAGAATCAAATATAAAATCATCCCATCAGCGTTTTCTGAATACTCTGCAGTCTAGTGACACTGACCTATTTGCGGTTCCTCACACAAGATAGTCTATCGCTAGACTACAGGCATTTTCACTGGTTGTCCTCCATGCCTGGAATTCTATCCCTTCTTATCACCATTTCTTGACTTCCCTGGCTTCCTTCAAATCTCAGTTAGAATTCTACCTTCCACAAGAAGCCTTTCCTGATGCAAGTGCCTTCCCTCTATTGATTATCTCCAATTTATCTTGTCTATATCTTGTTTCTACATAAGTCTTTTCATGTTGTCTCCCCCATTAGACTATAAGCTCCTTAAGAGCAAGGATTCATTTTTTTGTTTTGTTTTTCATTTTTTTGCTTTGTTTTGTTTTGTTTTTGTTTTTGTTGTTTTTGCCTTTCTTTGTATTTCCAACACTTAGCATAGTGCTTGGCACATAGTAGAAGTGTGATAAAATATTTGTTGACTGACTGACTGGCTCCAGAGAACAGAACCAGGAGTAAGAGGTGGAAGTTGCACAAATGAAAATTTAAGTTCAACAGCAGGAAAAACATTAACAATTAAAGCTGTCCAAAGTGGAATGGGCTGCCTGTAGAAGTGACATACTCCCCCACCCCCATCCTCACCTTAGAGGTCTTTAAGCAAAGGCTGGACAACAAGTTATCAGGTATGTTATGGTAGGGATTCCTCCAGTGCAGGGCTTCTTAAACTTTTTCCACTCTTGACCCCTTCACCATTTCTTAAGCTGTGGGTCTCTACCCCATGTGGAATGGGTTGTATTAGAAGACCACCAAGATCCCTTTTTACTGTCAGTTCTGTGATTCTGTAAAACTTTGAGATAATTGTTCCTTTCCAGGAAGCATCAGTTGGCCTTTCTGCAACTTCTCCCCACTGTTCCTGGTTCAGCCCTTCCAAGCCAGTCCCTTTTTTCATGAGACAACCTTTCAAAGACATCGGTAGGCTGATCACTAGCAGTTCCTTCAGCTACACTTTTAGCATGATCTTGAGACTCCTTTATCCTGTTATCTGTTATCTGAATGTTCTCTATCCTGTTCAGGACCTTCCCAAGATATGATATCCAATGCTAAATGTATCATTCCCTATGTGGCCTGACCAGGTCAGGGAATAGTAGGATTATCACCTTCCTTAGTGCCTTTCAATCACCAAGCTTCTTTTAATGTTGTTTATTATTGCACTAGCTTTTGGGGTTACCGTGTTGCACTAAAACCTCCCAGATCTAGTTATCTAGTCACACCTCCATCCTATGCTTATGAATTTGCTTTTTTTGAACACAAGTATAAGACTTTATGTATTTATCCTTATTAAAATTCTCATTAGATTCAGTTATTCATCTTGCCTGTTGAGATATTTTTGAATCTTCTTATCCAATATGTTAGCCATTCATCTCAGTTTTGTGCCATCTAAAAATTTGATAAGGATATCATCAGTAACTTTGAACCAACTCATTGTTATAAATGTTAAATAGCACATGACAAATGATATATCTTTGGGTTATTCCACTAAAGATTTTTCTATGACTTGACACTGAGCTTTTAATTTCTACTTTTAGGTTATAGTCAGTTTGGAACCCAGTTACTATGCTATCATCTAGCCCAGTGGTGTTAAACTCTAATACAAAGGGCCTGCTAAGGAGTAGCTAAATGGTGAAGTGGATAGAGTACCAGCTCTGGGGTCAGGAAGATGTGAGTTCAAATTTGGCCTCAGATACTTACTATCTGTGTGACCCTGGGCAAGTCACTTAATTTTGATTGCCTCAAAAAAAAAAGAAAAAAGAAATGACCCACTAAACCATACATAAAGATCCCTGTGGGCCACATTGACTTAGAAAAATCAAATATTAACAGTGTCTATGTTTTATTGTATTTTTATTTATTTTGTTAAGTGTTTCTATATTACATT
The DNA here is from genome assembly GCF_900497805.2 of Vombatus ursinus. Classification (NCBI taxonomy): domain Eukaryota; kingdom Metazoa; phylum Chordata; class Mammalia; order Diprotodontia; family Vombatidae; genus Vombatus; species Vombatus ursinus. The sequence continues at coordinate 36,260,138 of NW_020954608.1, read as the reverse complement.
TTAGTCTGGTTCCTTCACTGGGTCAGATGAACTACTTGCTTGACACCTGTGATCTAGCCCATATATCTCCAGCTTGTCCACAAAGATACTATGAGATACATGATCAAATGATTTGCTGAAAGCTAGGTAAACTATGTCTACAGAATTCCCTGGTCTAGTAACCCTACCAATAAAATTGAGCTGGAATGAGTTATTCTTGATGATATACCAAAGATCACTACTTCCCTTTTTAAATATTCATAAGTCATCCTTGTAATATAATAAATTATAAAATTTTAAGAGAACTTGAAGTCACATTCACTGGCCTACAGTTTACGGGCTCTATACTCTTCCAAATTTTGGAGAATGGGATATTGGTCCTTTCCCAGGACTGTGATACATTTTCATTCTTCATCTTTCAAAGATTACTGTTCTGTTAAGTGCCCTGTGATATAGTTCATCTGAGCCTGGTAACACTGGTACTCTCTCATCCTTATCCATCTTAGTTCTATGCCATACATAATCCATAAATTTTTCTGTCCTTCCTAGCCTATGAAACCCCTCTTCTATCAATAATAGAACTCATTATTTCCTCTCCCTGCAAACCCTATACCTCTTTCTAAAGTCCACCATCCTAGCCAGATTCACAATTACAACACCGCCCTATTATTACCCTCTAATCCAATCATCTCCTAGACTTATCATTTCTTCCCTCATGAAAATTCTCACATCACAATCCCTCTACCTATACAGCCACCACTACAGTTTAAGTCTTCATCATCTCTTTCTTGAGCTATTACAATAGTCTCCTAATTGTTTACCATCCTTCTCTGTCACCTCTCCAATTCATCCTCAACATAACAACTAAAGTGATATTCCAGAGCCCAGATCTAAGTTCTTTCCCTTTTCAAGAAGTTTCATTGGTTTCCAAGGCTCATAGTATTCCTCTCTACTACTGACACCTATCCTGATACTTTGAGATTCTAAGACAGCTACTTTTGTTTCCTCAAATACATTGACCTCCCAACTCATCAAGTTCCTAAACTCCTATGAACTATCCCTTCACTATTTCTCAACCATACACAAAGTTGGCCATACCCTTGATATCAATATCAACTGTAACATGTTCTCATGTCAAAATTCAGAACCCTGAAATACTTGTCTTTGATTATAACCTCCCATCTCTCTCTTTGCTTCACTCCTATTATTCTTTGTCCTCTTTCTACCCATCTACATTCTGCTAGTTTATCAACACTGCTCTGACCTTACTTATTCCCTAGTCTTTTGGGGTTTTGATCCTCTTGTCTTTCAGACATCTTGAACTGACTGTCAAGTAGACAACTTAACTCAATATGTCCGAAACAAAACTCATTATCTTGCTCCCTAAAACTTCCCTTTCCTACCTTCCCTATTATTGTAAAAGGCAACACCATCCTCCCATTCCCTCAGGCTTACAACCTAGGTGTTATCCTTAACTCCTCAGTCTCTTTCTCATTGCTCCCTCCCCATATCCAATCTGTTGCTAAGGCCTGTTGATTTCACCTTTGCAACATCTCTCAAATATGTCCCCTTCTCTCCTCTGACGCTGTCGCCATTCTAGTACAGGCCCCCTATCATCATGCATGGATTACTGCAATAGCCTGTTGGTGGGTCTGCCTGTCTCAAGTTTCTCCCCACTCCATTCTATCCTCCATTCAGTCACTAAAGTGATTTTCCTAAAGCACAAAGCATGATCATGTCACACTCCTACTCTGTAAACTCCAGTGGCTTCCTATTGCCTCCAGGATCAAATGCTCTGTGTGGCATTCAAAACTCTTCATAACCTAGCCCCCTACCTTTCAAGTCTTTTTTACATCTTACTCCCTACCACACAATCTTCAATTCAGTGACATTGGTCTCTTGGCTGAACAAGACACTCTATCTCTCAGCTGCAGGCATTTCCTATGACTTTCCCCTGTACCTGGAATGTTCTCCTTCCTCGTGACCTACTGGCTTCCCTTGTTTCTTTTAAATCCCAAATGAAATCTCATCTTGTACAGGAAGCCTTTTCTAACCCTTCTTACTCCTAGTGCTTTTTCTTTTTTAGTTATTTCCTGTTTATCTTGCATATAGCTTATATGTATTTATTTGTTGTCTCTCCCAGTAGATTGTGAGCTCCTTGAGGGAAAGAACTGTCTTTTGCCTCTTTTTGTATCCCCAGTGCTTAACAAAGTGCCTGGCATCCAGTAGGCACTTGAGAAATATTTATTGATTGACGCAGCCGCTGCAGTGGTGAGCATGAGACCAGCTCAATACTCTTAACCCGGAGGCGCATTGATGAAGCAGGAGACAGCAAGATGGCAGAAGCTCTGTTTATTAAGTGCTAGTAGCTTTCTTTTATGTCCTTAGTAACACCTGATCAAAGCATGATCTCCACGTGATAGCTAATCACCAAGTCTGCTGGACACCTGTAGCTCTTGTGTCGGGGGTATGAGTAGGACTTCTCTCCCAATGCGAGGAGAGCCGAGCCAACCATGGGAGCTGTGTGTCAGCAAAGGAGAGGTCTTGTGAGACTTCCTTGTTTTTGCCATGCAACAGGTTGTGACCCTCAGCTTCTGCTGAGAGAAGCTAGAACTCCCATGAGAAAATTACCCTAACAATTGATTGACAAAACATGTACAGATTTTACATATGTTGTCTAAACTAAAATGGGCACTCACTGCTGCAAGGCATTCCTTTTATTTTTTTTAACTCGGTTTATATTATTTCCACTGCTCCAAATTCTAGTTCACCCCCAAACCCTATAAGTGACTTCCTCACCCTCTCCACAGATTTCATTTCTTAATCCCTTTTGTAGTCAAACAGCTAGAAAAATCTATATACAATCATTACCACTACTTTATTTCCTCATTTCCCAATTATCTGCAATATAGATCTGACCCTATCACATCACAATAGCTGCTCTTCCTAAGGTTACTAACAATCTCTTTAATTTATAATTCTGATTACCTTGTTCCTCAGTCCTTAGCCTTCTTGATCTCTCTGAATATTTTGACATTGACAACTATCTTATCCTCCTCAATATTCTTTCCTTCCCATGTTTCCATGAGTGCTTTGTACTGATTCTCCCTTTTTTTTGACCAATCCTTCTTGGTTTTATTTGCTGGATTACTATCCATGGCCCCCACTCTAACCATGGGAGGCTTTATCCTGGGTCTTCTTTTCTTTCTCTCCACCTCTGTCTTGGTGAGCTCATAAGGTTCAAATAGTTTCTATGTGTATGTTTCCTAAATCTATATATGTTGCCTTAATTTATCTTCTAGCCTCTAAAACTGCATTACAAACAATATACTGAAAGTCTCTATCTTAATGCCCCATAGGCATCTCAAAACTCCTGAATGCAACTGTCTCCTAAACTTCTCTATTTCTGTCAAGGACTATGTCTTCCTTTCAGTCACTTTGGTTCACACCTTCAAAGGAATCTTTGACTCTTCCCTTTCCCGTGCTCTGTATATCCAACTAGCTTTTAAGTCTTGTTAGTTCTACAGCTACAACACCTCTTGCATTTATCTTTTCTGTTTGTGAGTGTACCACTCTAATTGAGGTAGGCATCACTTCCTACTTGGGTTATTGCAATAACCTTTTATGAACCTTTCTGCTTCTAGTCTCACCCCTCTTCAAACCATCCTCCAGAATCACAGAATTTTAAAGTTGGAAGGGACCTCAGCAGCCAGCTATTTCTACCTATAATTCATGTATGGTGAGTACATCATATGTGGAAAGGCTTTGCTAGTGCATATATGTGTGTAAGGACAGGAATGTAGGAAATAAACAATGGTGGTGTCCCCTGGATTTAGTTTTTGTGCTGGCTTAGATTCATTTGCAGAGAAGACACAAAGCATGCTGCATCTCCCAAAATACCGATGGGGTCAGACCCACATGACTTTGTGGAATTTATGTGGCAGAGCTCCCTTGAAATGAATTTGAGGAGATAGATATATAGACAAAACATTTATTAAAGGCTTACTATGTGCCAGACACAGTACAAATTACTAGGAATGCAAATATAAGAAACCAAGAAGGAACTGGAAAGCAGGGTAGGAGGAGAAGAGTCATGGAAAGGCTACTAGTTTGGGAGCAAGGCAGAAGATGGAACAGTTCATATAGTAAGTTGACTTGGGAATGACAAGGAAAAGCCATGTGGACTTTCTAGCCCTAAACTAGACAGAGACATAGGCAGCAGTGACTGGGAAATACTGCTTTAAAAAAGTAGAGTTTTGCCTGATGGTACAAGTTAACTCTCAGTGGCTCTGCTTTGTATTCTATTCTATTGGCACATGGAAAAAGACTCTCAATGGAGAGTAAAGCCCTTTTTAGCCACATCTCTGAGACAGACCACAATTTGAAGTAAAAAAAAAGTCATGAAATCTGTTTTTTTTAGCAAAGTTATTTCAAAGATTCATTTAAAGTTTTTGATTATCTAAAAGGACTGTAGCAAAAAGGGAGAAAAAAAAGCAAAACAATTTCAGAGGAAAAAGCATGACAGAGTTACTCTTCTATGAGGAAGAGAGAGCACCTAGCTAAGGGCTCCAACTGAAGTCAAAATCTAGAAGCAGAGATAAGTTGGACAATGATGTATCTATTGGAACCACGCTTGGCAGTGCCTGGCAATGACCATGATACCAGTGGAGCCACATTGGTCAGCGCCATGCCAAACAGTAGGGAGTGATGACCTGTAGATTCTACATGTCTGGCAAAGAGTCCACTGGGTCCAGAAGAGACATCCTGCCACATGAAATCAGGTATCAGACCTGGCAGGAAAACCATGATAACCAGAGTATACCAGTGGTCAGTGGCCAGTGGCCATGGAAGTATGCCTGTTGCCCTATCCACTCTCGTCCTGCTACAAGTGTTTCCTACTTGAGTATCCCTCCTAGCAAATGCCTCAGATGTGCATATTCCCTGTGTCCTTCTATTGAAATGGACATCCCTGTTACATGTGTTCACTACCTCTATATTCCTTCATGCATGTGTCTTGGTCACATGTGTTCTCTACATCTGTGCCTCTTCATGTGTGTTCCCTATAGGTATCTACTCTTGCCATTAATGGTGTGTGCTTTTGCAGGAGACTGTGCCCTGTGTTTATTGCAAAAAAATACTTTACAGCTATTTTTCTCACACTACTATTTCATTAAATGCTTTTGCTTTAAACTAATCATGTCCTCTGTCTGAAGAGTAAAGGTAAACATATAGTAATGGGAGCTCTGGAGTTCTGGTTTTGAGTGGACACAGGCCCACCAAGTACCTTGAATCTGCTTTGCCTATGGAAATCATTATATAAATTCATGGAGGGGGCATGCTCCTACACTAAAAAAGGAATCTCTATACATACACTTCACAGGTGGCCATCCAGGCTTTGTTTGAAAACTTCCAATAATTAGAACCCATGGCCTACCATTCTTGGATAATTCTGATTGTTTTTCTACACTTCAAGAACAGTGAAAAAAACTTATTGATGCTCAGCCTCTTACCCTAGCTTCTAAACCCGCCCTTCCTCACCTGAAAACTATAAGATTTTTCTCAGTTGCAGGTGAGGGTTGCATTGTAAGAGCTGCCAATGAAATATACTGCATGTTTGTGATTTAATGAGGTGTTAATTGGGTACTAGAAGAACATAAAAATATCGCGTGGGGAGAGTGGATGAGGTAATTGTGTAAATGCTGAGGTCTGTAAGTCTCAAATTAAAGTGGGCTGAACTTGCCTTTTCAATGTTTGTGGCCTTCATTAAAAGTCGGGAATGCCCAGCATTCAAAAGAGGCAGAAAAGCAGAGACTATAAATATACTTCAGAAGTTAAAATGAAGGAGAGGCTTACTTAAGGTGATCAGGAAATGAAGAAACAAACCGAAATTAAAAAATGGAAAATTCAGTAGGAGGAGAGGGGAAAGCTAATAGTGTCATCAATTAGTCAATGGGTTCATCTTAAAGAGCTAATTAATTATATATATGAAAGGGATTTGCATGTATGTGCATATATATGTGTGTATACATATGCATATAATACATGTAGATACACATACATATATGTATGTGGTATATTGTAAGGGATTTGCATGTTGCCTAAAACACTGGCTTGTGCATAATTCCAGTTGATATCAATTATACTGATAGGTGATAATGAAAGAAGGAATAACATTCATTTCTCTACTGGCCCAGGTTGAACTGGTCTTTATCTCCCTAAGCACCCTTATCCATAAAAATCAATACTCTCTCTTAAGTAGCATGTATTTTCTCGGTAACAGTAACATTTTCTGAACACAATTTTTTTCTCCAGCCCTCAGGTGCAAATGCAAAAAATTTAGGCTGTTTTCCCCATGATATGATAATTACTACTATATTTAAAATGTAATACTTGTCTAAAAATATGTATGTTAAATACAGTGTCTGAGCCACACACACTATGATTATCACTCATTTTAGTTTCTCAATTGATTTCCAAACAGTTTCAAATCAGATAGGTCTTTATTGGATCTTTTTTTTTCTTTCCGAGAAAAGGAGCGCTTATATTTTCATCTAAGGGACAAGTTCAGCACTTATAACATATTTAACAATATTTGGTCCTAATTCCAATTCTTAATAACACTTAATAATTGGTTAATTGGTATCTTGAAATACCTTGAACATTTAAATTTCCATATAAAATATGATAATGGTTGATAGTGATTAGCAAGGCAGCATTAATTCCCCTTAGTTTATATTATGCCAGAAAAAAAAAAGAATACAAAATTCTAAGAGTTTAGGTTCTTACTTTGGCTTAGCTTAATTCCTGGCACATAGTAGGTATTTAATAAATCCTAATTGACTCTGATTATGACTTCCTTCCTTCCTGTGGGCACATCACATAATGTTATAGATCTGGTTTTTTTCTACATGGCTTCTGCTTTGCAGAGGTATTGAGAGAGAAAAAAAAAAGTTTCTGCCAATGTTTTCACTTGAGTCAGCCATGTCTTCTGATTTGTGGTTTTTTTTTAAAAAATAAGCGTGGCCCTCATCTAAAATTTTCTCCTAAGTAATGTTTCTCTTTGAAGTGACCTGTTTTTGAGAAATCTCAATCTTAGCCACCACTAAAAAGCTAATAGTACTGTTCAAAAAAATAATATAGACTCAAGGTAATTCTAGGACTTTGTGGGTATCCCAGAATGTAAATCATCTATCCAGTGGTTCGCAATTATTAGTCACTTTTTTATATGGGAAATAGTTTCTGCTTGGTGACTTTCTATTTTATCTCATTTCTACTTTGGCAAAGTGAAGCATGTTAATTCTAAAAATCCTTGGAAAAATATGAATCTTCCTATGGAAACAGATTGGATTGTTTGCAAAAATATCTGCGTGTTTTCTTGAGCCAGGTCTAAAGCCCTATATTGATATTAGGGGCTGCTGGTAAATGTAGTTTTCCCAGATAGAAGAAGAAGTGGAAGGATCTTCCATAACAAGAGCCATGTGGAAGAAGAGAAGCTAGAAATCTGGGAGCTTTTCAAGGAAGGGTGTGGAATCGGGGTATGGAGATATGGATGCTTGTGTGTCCTGGGAACTGATTGCAAGTTGAGACTGGAGCTACCCCAGATTGACTATAAAACTGATGATAATCATGTACAATTGGGGTCTTGCCTAGCTCAATGATCTGCTTGAGGAATGATCTTCCTGTACTGAACTTACTATGTGCCCGAATGTGCCTGCCCTGTAAGGCTGTTGAGACCTGGTAAATTTATACACTTCATTTCCTCTTTCTCCCCTGCCACACTGCCACCTAAAGATCCAGTTTCCCATTTGGAGTTCCCTGCTTTTTTTTAAAACCTCATATATTTAATATTTGTGTTTTTATAATGGATTTTGCTCCAGATAAAGATAAGCTGACTTTTATTGTCCCAACTTACTGAATTCTATGAGTATTTGGCATCATCAGTTCCCCAAAATAGCTGGGGGAAAAAATAAGAGGGAACCTATAAGACTAACTGCCTGGACTTTGATGAGAAAAAAAAAATGACCCTATATTTAGTTCTTTGGTGACACAAAGGGAAGTTTCATCTACAAAGGAAAAAGTGAAATGGGGGGGGATAGAATTTTTTAGGTAGTCTCCCAACTGTCACCTCCTCCAACAATAGCAACAATGGCATATTTTCTTCAATTATCTAGGATATCCAGGGCTAATGGGGGGGGAGAATGGAAAATAGATTACCTTAGTTATGCAGTGAACATGATTATGCAGACCTGTCCCCCGAAGACAACTTTTTTTCTTTACATTTCTGAGAGACTCTTAGATTACATTATATTACTCTTACATTGAGAGACTCTTAGATTTCAGGTTGCATTAACTAATCTTTTCATTTCACTCAGGGTCTTTGAAATCAGGTTTAATTTAGGATTTTAAAAACATCCCATAGAAATGGTCCTGCTGCTAATTTTGTATTAAATTCCTTGAAGATTTCATCAAACTCCATTTAATTATCTATTACCATTGTCATATAGTCTATTTAGCTGTGTATATCTTTCTAGAGATATTCAAGAGGTAATAATATACTGTAGCATTTTTCTTTATTCTTCAAGAACTTTCTCAGTATTTAAAACCAACAATATTTCCCTTTAATACATAAAAACTTCCCCCCTTAAGTAGAGAATGAAAATAAGAGATCTCAAAATTCTTCTTTATCTTACCAAGAAATTACTCTACCTCTTTCATACATGGGAAATCAAGGTAAAGAAACTAAGTGAGGGGCAGCTAGGTGGCGCAGTCGATAGCACTCCAGCCTTGGAGTCAGGAGGACCTGAGTTCAAATGTGACCTCAGACACTTGACACTTACTAGCTATTTGACCCTGGACAAGTCACTTAACCCTGATTGCCTCACCAAAAAAAAAAAAAGAAAAGAAAAGAAAAAAGAAACTAAGTGACTTGTCTAACTCTGGTGATGAATTAATAGCAGATAATAATAATCATCTAATAGTAATGGTCTTCACAAGATCCTATCCAGAAACTGATTATACTCTAAGCATTATCTAAATACTGATGTTGAAACAATCAGATCATAGATTCTCTGTAATTCTCATTTCACTGATACCTAAGCTTGAGAAACAATTTATTCTTAACAAAGATTTAACAGCCCAAATAGACAGTTAAAATCATATTGTTAAGCTATTATTAGTGTAAACACACTAAGCAAGGCATTTACTATCTACTATAAAGTATTACATTAAATCATGAAAACTAAACTATTAAAAGAAATTATCCAAGTACTTTCAGTTATACAGAATCCATGTGTTTTTTTCTATTTTCCATACCCTCACATTATCATAGAATCTTAGGTTTAATAGCAACTATATAGGTCATCTAGTTCAACGACTCAGGCTACATAGAAATTCTCAAAAAGTATTTGTATTCAACCTTCCAAATATTTATAGGGGAAGAAAATTCAGTATAAGACAGCCCATTCCATTTTTGGCACAACACTGTTAGACAGTGCTTTCTTATTTTGAGTTGTAATCATTCACCTGAGGCCCCAGCCTCAGGCTCACTTGCTCATCATTTGAGTTCTGATGGCTGAGAGTGAGTATAAATAACAATTGTTTCTGTTCTGGCCAAAAACTCTGAGGGTCTTCCCCTCCTTTATTGATTCTTTTGTGAAGGCAAAGAAGACCATCTTTTACCTCAATTCTTACCTAGCCTTAACTACTAAATGTTGCCTCAGACAAACTGAGACCAGGGAAAGACCTTACCTTAAAAAGGACACAGTCTCCCATTGCATCCTGGGCCATCATCAGTCATCCTGACCTGTATCTGGCCACTGGACTCCAATGTCCAGAGGAGAGAGTGAGGCTGATGATTTTGCATAGTTCTGCCTCACTTAAATCCAATTCACTCATAAATCAAGACATCACCCTCCTGATGTCACTGGTTCTCTTTGAGAAGGAAGGACAAACAACAATCCTTCACCCTGTTACTTCTGCCCATTGGTCCTAGTACTGTCTCCTGAAACCACATAGAACAAATCTAACATCTCAAGTGGTTGACAGATCTTGAAAAGGTGAAAACAGTCATCGTGATCTCCTAAGTCCTCTCCTATCCAGGCTAAACATCCCCTGTTACTTTAATTGTTCTTCATACAACATCAGAGCAGTTAGATGGTAGATCAGGCCTTGAGTCAAGAAAATCTGAGTTTGATCCAAGCATTCTGGAGAGCAATTTGGAACTATGCCCAAAGGGCTATAAAACTGTGCATACCCTTTGATCTAGCAATAACACTACTAGGTCTGTATCCCAAAGAGATCATAAAAAAATGGAAAAGGACCTCTATGTACAAATTTTTTTATGGCAGCTCTTTTTGTGGTGGCCAAGAATTGGAAATTGAGGGGATGCCCATCAATTGGGGAAGGGCTGAACAAGTTGTAGTATATGAGTATGGAATACTATTGTTACATAAGAAATGATGAGCAGGCAGACTTCAGAAAAACCTGGAAAGACGTGCATGAACTGCTGCTGACTGAAGTGAGCAGAACCAGGAAAACATTGCACACAGTAATAGCAACATTGTGGGATGACTGACTTTGATAGATTTACCTCTTCTCAGTAAATGCAATGATTTAAGACAACTACAAAAGACTTATGATAGAAAATGCAATCCACATCCAGAGAAAGAACTATGGAGTCTGAACATAGATCAAAGCATACTATTTTCTCTCTCCCTTTTTTTCTTGTTTTTGTTTTTTTCTTCCTTGTAGTTTTTCCCTTTTGTTCTGATTCTTCTTTCACAACATGACCAATGTGGAAATGTGTTTAATATGATTGTACATGTATAGTCTATATCAGATTGCATGCTGTCTTAGGGAGAGGGGAGGGGAGCAAAGGAGAAAAAATTGGAACTCAAAATGTTATAAAAGTGAATGTTGAAACCCATCTTTACATGGAATTTGAAAAAATAAAACACTATTAAGTGGGGAAAAAAAGAAAGTCTGAGTTCAAATCTGGCCTCAAATATTAGCTGTGTGACCCCTAGGCAAGTCACTAAACCTTTGTTTGCCTCAGGTTTTAAATGGGGACAGTAATAGCACTTATCTCACAGGGTTATTGTGAAGATCAAATGAGATAATATTTGTAAAGCATTTGTAGCACAGTGCCTGGCACATAGTAGGCACTATATCAATGTTAGCTATCTTTATCATTATTATTGTTGTTGTCATTGTTGTCCTTATCTGCCTGCACCATCCTAGTTGTCTTCCTTTGGACACTTTGAAGTTCGTTAAAAAGTAAGACCCAGGGGCAGCTAGGTGGCACGGTGGATAGAGCAACAGCCCTGACATCAGGAGGACCTGAGTTCAAATCTGGCCTCAGACCAAACACTTGACATTTACTAGCTGTGTGACCCTGGGCAAGTCACTTAACCCCAATTGCCTTTAAAAAAAAAAAAAGTAAGACCCAGACTGAACACAGTATTCTAGATGGAGTCTGACAAACACAGATCACAATCAGCCTACTATTTCCCCTATTGTGGATATTGTACCCCTATTAATAGAGCCTAGATCACACTCTTCCCCTGACCCTGCCATATTATGCTGTTGACTCATCAAACATGCAGCCAATTAAAATACTTAAGTCTGCTTCAAATTAGCTAATATTCTCCTCCACCCTTTAATGGTGCCACTGATTTTAAGTACAGGGTTTTGCATATTTCCCTATAAACTTTCATCCTCAGAAAAATATTTTCAATCTTCTTTTAAATCCCGAGTGTGTTATACAACTAACCAATCAACAGTGGGCATTTATTAAGCACCTACTATGAATGGGATGCTATGCTATGAGGATCCAAAGTCAAAGAGGAAATAGTCTTTGGCCCCAAGGAGCTTATATTCTATGTAACGTATTTTCCATCCATCATGTTTTTGTGTCATACACAGATTTGATAAGTGTGTCTTCCAGAGCTTCACCCAAGTCATTTTAAAAAATCTTCAGATTTTAAAGTCACCAAATCTCAGAATCCGAAGGGGTCTAAGGGGCCATTATGTCTAATACCCAGTCCCAAAAGAATTCACACCACCAAACACCTGGCAAGTGGTCATCCTGACTTTGCTCAAAGACCTCTAAGAAGAGAGAACTCGTTACATTCCAAGGCAGCCCATTCCACTTTTGAATAGCTCCAAGGTTTTTGCTTATAACAAGTTTAAATTTGACCCTTGGAAACCTCTTTCTAGTTCTGTCTTCAAGAGGAGGGCGGAGGGACAGTATCAAACACAGCAAGTCTGCTACCTCTTCCACAAGACAGCTGTCACCTTACTCTCTGAATCTTCTCTTATCCAAATGAATAATCCCCAGTTCCTTCATCCAATTCTCCTTTAATTAAATTAATTAGAATGGAGAACCCTTAACTTGGCTGTCCTTCTTTGGATGGCCTTCGGCTTCCTAAATTATAGTTTCTAGAACCGAACACAATACTCTAGATATGGTGCAATGTGCTTGCTGGCTCTGGAGTCAGTGATCCAAAGTTTGAATTCTAGATCCGCCACTTAGGACTCGTGTAATCTTAGGCAAACTTCTCTAGTCTCAGTTTCTCTTTCTATAAAATGAAGAAGTTGGATTAGATGATGTCTGAGATCTCTTCTAGCTCTAAATCTATGAAAATCTGAGCATAGCAGGACTGTTACCTCCTTCTTCCTGAAAGCTATGTCTCTCTTAATACAGCTCAATCTTTTTTTGACTGTCAAATCACATTCTTCACTCATCAAACATGCAGTCCACTGATATCCTCAGATCTTTTTTCCCCAACAAACTGTTCTTCAACCATGCTTTTCCTATCCTGTGCTTACAAAGTCAATTCTTCAACACAAGTGTAAGACTTCACATTTTCCTCATTAAATTTCTTTAAAAAATTTTAAAATTCAAAACTTAATAAATCCCTCAAAAGTGCATTTCTGTATTCAAAGAGGGAACAGAAAGAGAATTGTCTATGAAACCGCGAATCTCTTCCATACTGTTTGCGTAAAAAATAAGTATATACTAAATCCAATCCATGGCTTTCAAATTACCTTCTGTATTTCTTTTCTTACTTTAGGTAATTCAATGTACCTCTTCTGCTTTTTTTCATGCATTAACATTGCTACTCTTATCTACCCCCCTCCCATAAAATAGAAAAAAAATCCAACCAAAAAAAGCACAGTCAAGCAAAATAAATCCATACTTGGTCTAAAAATGTATTTCTTCTTCTGTTCCATGAGTCCACCTCCTCTATGTGATGAGGTCAGTAAATTTCCATCCTATTAGATTCAGCCCAATGTTCAGACCAATAAGATATTTTTGGACCTTGACCATATCATGCAGTGTGTTAGCCAACCCTCCTAGCTTTGTATCATCCATAAATTTGATACAGATGCCATCTATGTCTTTATACATGACCAAGAATAAAGCCCTCTGGAGTGCTACTATGCAGCCCCCTCCATGTTAACATCTCTTCACTAATCAACATACATTAGGCACCACTGGTCAATCAGCTATTATCATCTAGCTCACATTTCCCCATCTTGTTCACAAGAATTTGTGAAATACCCTATAGAACACGTTACTGAAATCAAGATACACTGTCTGCAGCATTCCCTGACAGAAATGAGCTTCTCTCTCTCTCTCTCTGATTTTGCAAAGTACTTTGTACTTCTCTTATATTTTCTTCTATATGATTGTTATGATGTAATATCATATATAGTAATACATACTTGTGTATGTGGTGTGTTCCTTCTGCTAGACTGTAAATTCCATGAAGGAGGGACTATATTCTAATTATCTTTGTATCTTCCTTGGCACTGAGCATACAGTAGGTACTTAATAAATCAATGTTTGTTGAATAAGAAAATGAATCTCAGTCTACTATTACTAATTTCCAACATTCATTTTTTATCATTGGTGTTTAATTCCCAAAATCTCTGATTCTGCCAAAAAAAAATTAAATTAAAATGAAATTGGGCATTTATTTTGTGGTCTTGCCACTCAGATACAATTGAGTTTGGTCTCTGTCTGATAGATTACATTTATGGGGTTGCTATATGATTTTCCTACCGTAAAACGTTTTTCCAGCTTTCCATCATAAAAGTAAATCCAGCTGATAAGTCTTGGCCATTGCCTTTATATATGCCTGTCTGACTTAATGTGCTTCTGATTAACAATGGAGTTTCCTGCCACTGTCAAAGTAAGTACTGTGTGCTTCTTCTTCTTTTTTTAAGAAATGACTATTTTAAAAAGTGAGATTAAGCAAACAAGTCATTCATGCTCGCAAAATACTTGATGGTGTTACTGACTATTTAATATTATGTTAAGCCAGAATTCCCCAGAGACAGTTTACTACATTAGAATAAACAAAGAGAGAAATGTTCAATAGATAGCAAACAGTTCTTCACAAGTGAAGCAAGAGAACTGGAAACCATTTGTGCTTAAAGCAGAGAAAGCCAACGCTGAACGGGAATAGCTTGCTGGATTTTTCTCTGCTGAACTGACAGAAGTAATTTTATGAAAACACAAGGATGGATTTGTATACTTTAAGTTCATTTGTGCATTGTTAGAAATCACTCATAAATGTTTCCATAAAAGAGTAAGATCACTTTTCAAACTAACATGCAGTTCTAAAACCTCCAAGTCCACACACACATACACATCTTTCAGTTTTTAAATCTTCATTTTCCTTCATAACAGTCCAGCCTTGTTTTCACATTCCATTTACACTCAGCGGAAAAAAAAAATCTATTGACCTATTTTCCCCAGTCTCCTTTAAGTGGGAGTGTCAGAAAGAGAAATTGATTAATTCACCACTGTTCCCTTGCTGAGTTAGGCATAAAATACGTTATTAAAAGGTACTGGCTAGCTGCTACATAGTATTTTGCTTACATCTGCATGGTACCCTGTGACGTCTCTGTAATTCGTGTGTGTGTGTGTGTGTGTGTGTGTGTGTGTGTGTGTGTGTGTGTG
>NW_020954608.1:36146479-36245178 GCF_900497805.2 Vombatus ursinus | reverse complement strand
GTGTGTGTGTGTGTGTGTGTGTGTGTGTGTGTGTGTGTGTGTGTGTGTGTATGTGCGCGCGTGCGCGAGTGCGCTTGAAAGTTGGAAGAAATTGTGTTTCTCCTCTCCTGGATTGTGTGGAAAAACTCAGGTTTGTTTTGTTTTTTTGTTTTGTTTTGTTTTGTTTTTGGACACAGCTATGAACGCCACAGTGGCATCTCTAAAGAGAGGCTATTTCTTCTCATATTCTACATCTTCGTTCTTCATGTGCTCCACTGCAGTGGGCATCCTTATTTGGGGCAAGTGGTCAAGAGAAAGACAGTGCCAGCTTACCCTAAGGTGATTATGCAATCCAAGGCTTACTTAACTCATTTAGCATTCCCATCCCTTTCTTTCTCCACATTAAAGGTACTTTGGTGTTCACCAGGAGCACACTTTTCAACAATACCATTTATTGAGTGATGTGTTACTGCCTGCTTTTCCCACATATAAAGGGAAAACCGATCTCAACTTTTTATGAAGAGAACTGTCCCAACGAGAGGGGAAAGAGGAAAAGAGAGTAGGAGATGAGAAACTGTCACTAATTTATATGTATCCATTTGGGAGAAAGTAATGATATTTTATCCTTATGCCCAGACACTGTATAGAGTTTATATTTTGATCATGGAACATCATCTATTGACCATTGAATAAATATGTTTGTTAATATTCAATATTCACTCAACAAACATTATTTAAGAATGCTCTGTTTTCGAGCATTCTGCTAGACACTGGGGAAATCATGGGCACTCCCTTAGTTTCTAGCTCTTTATCACTACAATTTCTTTTTGTATATATGATCCTTTTCCTCTTGCTTTGATTTCTTTGAGTTATAGGTCAAGGGTATGCACAATTTAATAATTTTCACATGTATATTAAATCCATATTAAAATCCATAGTAGCAGAGTGAATTATTTCTAAAGGATATTCCATTTTATTCTGTTGTAACAGTCATAATGAGTATGTGACTGCATAATCACTTACTATGTCACTGTAGAGATGTCACTGCAGAGGGTTCAGTTGACTGGTAGGTACTCATATCCTCTTTATCTCTGAAGATTTAATCATCTATACCATGTTAAAATAATGAGATTGCTTTTAAAAAAAATATTAGGAGCCATATAATGGACCCTCAGGTCCATTTTGTCCTATCCTTTCTGTTTTGTTGAGTTTATATCAAATGAAAAGTTAGGAGTATAATCACAATAACTTAGAGCTCCTGACATTTAAGCAGAGCTTTGGTTGTCTGCCTAATTTAAATTTATGCTTATCTCTAGCTAATCCTCTCACCTCTTTGCATCTGAGGCAAATTTCAGGAAGCAGGAAATGTTTAAATAAAAAGCTAGCAGACTATATTGCAGTATCTGTTACTAAATAGATTGCCAAAGAATAGGCCTTCTTTTTTTGGAATTTCACAAAATCCCCGAAGAGATGGGTACAGCTGGTACCTTCAGTCCAAGTCCTCTTTTCCTGGCCTAGCTGTAGGAATGTGACCCCTTCTCAACATCTGCCTTCCCTGCAGTAGCTCAGCCCTCCTTTCAGTCTGTCCTTTTATTTTCTCCTTTCAGATTTTCTTTCCACCTGTTGGGCAGGCTGATGATTCTTTCTGGTTCAGCTCATTAAGTCCTGGGCAGAGCCAGGGAAATTTTTCCTTGCTGCTGCCATGAATGCTGCTGCTGCTGCTGCTGCTGGTGCTTAGCTCTTGAGGTCTCCTCTCCTGCCTCAAAAATTGTATCCATTTCAGAAATTCTGAGCATGCTTAGTTCTGCCTGAAAATTATCAAAGTCTTAAATCATTCTCAGGACTGAACTATAAATCCCAAGATGCCATTCAGTTTTTTTCCTAATTTTTAATTAATTAATTTATTTATAGTTTTCAACGTTCACTTCTATATGCTTTTGAGTTTTCAATTATTTCCTCTTCCCTCCCCTCTCCTTTCCCCAAGACGGTGTGCAACCTGATATAGGCTCTACATATACATTCATATTAAACATATTTTCACATTAGTAATGTTGTAAAGAAGTATCAGAACCAATGGGAAGAACCAAGAAAGAAAAGAAACAAAACAAAACAACAAAAGAAAAAAAGAGATCAAATAGTATGCTTTGATTATCCTTCAGACTCCATAATTCTTTCTCTGGATGTGGATAGCATTTTCCATCATGAGTCTTTTGGAATTGTCTTAGATCTTTGCATTGCCGAGAAGAGCCAAGTCTATGATAGTTATTCATCTCACAATGTGGCTGTTACTATGTACGGTGTTCTCCTGGTTCTGCTCACTTCGCTCAGCATCAGTTCATATAAGCCTTTCCAGGTTTTTCTGATGTCTGGCTGCTCATCATTTCTTATAGCACAATAGTATTCCATTACATTCATATACCACTACTTGTTCAGCCATTCCCCAATTGATGCCAAGATGCCATTCAGTTCTTGAATCCCTCTTATGTAATGAAAATAATTCTAGGACATAAGAGTACATAGAATGTGGGCCTGGTATGTCCAGGTATGCCATTACATATAGCCCACACTCTATGCTTTTAAATGTTCATCTTAACCTAGATGCTTTTGTTGTTTAATGGTTTCAGTAGTGTCTAACTCTCCATGGCCCCATTTGGGGTTTTCTTGACAAGGATACTGGAGTGGTTTGCAATTTCCTTCTTCAACTTGTTTTTTACAGATTAGGAAACTGAGGCAAACAGGGGTAAGTGACTTCCCTGGGATCACACAGCTAGTTAGTGTCTGAGGTAAGATTTGAACTCAGGTCTTCCTAACTCCAGTCCTAGCGCTGTATCGACTTCATCACCTAGCTGCCCAACCTAGATGCTACCCTGTCCAATATTCCATTATCTTCAATATAACTTAGAAAATTTTTACACACAGCTTCTCAACGAATCTACCCTTCTCCAACAACAAAAGTCTCCTAAATGTATTTTTATTAAATTCAGCTTAGATAAACCTTTTGGATTCAGGAAACTCCTTTCAACTGAGATTTTAAATTCCTTGTTTAATTTCTAAATGTCAAATGTATGTTATTATATAAGCAGAATCAAATTGTGAATTTAAAAGAAGACAAATGGAGGGACACATCTTTGTTGTTGCTGTTGTTGTTATTGACACATCTTGGTTATGTTTATTTTAATATCTTAGTACCAGTTTGCTAGAAGAGCCCTGAAAAGAAATAATTTAATACCCTGACACCCTCATACAGTAATTCAAGACAGACAATTATTGCCCCATTCATAAATAAGGTCACTTCATAGATTCCCTGGGTATCATAATCACTGTTAACCAGAGTCTCTCGAAGCCACAGAAAAAAGGTCCTTGGCCTTCTAGGTCCTTAGGTGCAGTCTTTTGATTGAGTCCAAGTTTTACAGAACAAATTTATTAAGGGGATTTGTTCTGTGAAGTTTGGATTCAGTGAAAGGGCTGCACTTGAGGACCTAAAGAGCCATATGTGGCCTTTAGCAGCCGGTTCCCCACCCCTGCCCTAGATCACTTTACAAAGTAGTGCTGAAAAATTACTATGGCAGACATAGCAGAGGCCTGAGATAAGTGGGAAAACCCAAAGGAGTTTGTGTGCCAGCTTCTCTCCTGGGCTTCCCTGCCCAGCCTTGTTATATCCCTTTTCAAAGTTTGTGCACAGTGTTATCAGATGGTATGGGACACTACAGGTTGCTAAAGAGTGCTATTAAAAATGCTATTAAAACATTTTCCCACCGTGGTACAAGGCCAATGGGGGCCATGAGTTTTGTGAGTTGAACGGCTCAGAGCTCCATGAAAATGGTCACTCTATGAATATCATTAATAGCTAGCATTTATATAGTGCTTTAAATTTTGCAAAGTCCTCGGCAAACATTATCTAATTTAATTCTCAGAACCTTGTACAGAGGAAGAAACTAAGGCAGAGGTTAAGTGACTTGACTTACCCCAAGCCACACAGCTAGTAAATGTCTGCGGCAGAATTTGAACTCAGGTCTTCCTGACTCTAAGTCCATACCTCTATTCACTATGCCACCTAACTGCAAAGCATCAATAGAATAAACACTTGAAAAGATCTATCATTTCATTCAAAAGGGTACTACAGCTATATTAATTGTGATTCTGAAATGCTTAAATAGGCACAATGTGGCCAAAAAATTCATCAGCTGATGACCACCCCTTCTGCAATAAAGTTCTCTATACAATGTACAGTCTTATACTCGTACTTAGTCTTTCCAGATAAGAATTGGCAGAATTTTTACTTTCTCAGCTTCTCCTTTCAGAACCTAGGTTCTCCTCCATACCATAATGAACATAGCAATAGGATTTTATTGAAAGACTTTATTGTAATATATGTATGTATATGTGTTAAGCATACATATATTTATACATCACATATTATACACAATTGTATATAATATAAAAATTTATATACAAAGTGTCCCAAAAGTTTGAAACTTTAATAACTATATAAAGAGAAGATCTAGACTTGTGACATCATTAGTGCAAGAACTTCCAAGGTGGTAACTTCCTTCACCGGCGCAGATATCTAGCAATTCATCTTACAGTTTGTTGATTTAGAAAATTGTCTGGGGCATTGAGAAGCTAAGTGATTTATCCAGGATAGCCTAACTAGTAAGCGTCAGAAGTCAGACTTGAACACAGGCTTTCCTGATTGCAGGGCCAGCCCCATTATCTACTGTGTAATTAACTCTTCCTCCCTCTCTTCCTCTCCGTTTCTCCTCTCCAGCTACCTCTTTCACAGCCTCCTTATCAATTGACTGACTAGCCATAACATACCCTAGAACTCTGCTGTTGGCACAATGAATAAAACAGTTTGGAGTCAGGAAGACCTGAGTTCAAATCCTACCTCAGACACAATAAGTGTCTGGAGTTAATAAAGTCATGTGACCCTGGGCAAATTCCTCTGTACCTTAGTTTCCTCATCTGTAAAATGAGGGAAGTTGGGAGTTTGGACTCAGCCAACTCTAAGGTTCCTTCCTAAATGCATAATACTGTAATCCTCTTCTGATTGGTGACTGCTACTCTTAGAACACTATCAAGAAAAGTGTTCTCTCTCACTTCTCAGGCAACCTCTTACACGAAAATTCAAGTCCTCCTTCTTGTGTATACTGGCTGTGTGACCCTGGACAAGATATTTTACTTCTCAGTGCTCTTAGACAATTCTCTAGGAGTGTAAGTTGCAAAGAAGGTCTGACCTACATTAGTTGAGGAGTTTCCTCACCTGGGAGTTTCCTGTACCAATGAAATCATAGGCCTAATCCCCACCAAGATATGTGGAGGTTTGCTGATCCTCCTTCCATCTAGGAAGGACTAAGGGGCTGGTATTGTGTACTGGCTAGAAATTTTCTATGGGGCTTCAGAGCTGGAACAATTAAGCACCAAGTCAGAACTGGATAAGCCCCTCCCTTGGCTCTTTGACCAGAAGGAAGAATAGCAAGGAGACTGGGTGGGAGAAGGGGTAGCCACTTCAACTGCTTTGTCTTTCTACCCTGCCTCCATGTGTCCATGAACTCATGGCACCTCTGTGTTTCTTCTTTCCTCATCTTAGGTGAATGAGTTTCCTGAGACATGTGTCCAGGCAACTGGGAGAGCCATCAAAGCCATCACAGAGACCCCACTGACAATCAGAACCAGTCATAGCAGGTGCCACCATAGCAGCTGATTGACCTGAGCAGCTGGTTTGACTTATGAAAAGTCTAAGAGAAATAATTTCTGGGTAATTAATAATCATTTACTGATTATGGCTAGTAAATAATTACTAAAAGGATGGTCATTTGGCTTTCTCTCGTAAATCAAAGATGAATCATGGAGGCTGATCAATGCTTACATGCCCTTGGAAGAGTGGGTATTCCTGACAGACGGAAATCTGATTGGTTAACAATGAGAGAATGAATATTATAATGAGAGGTGGGCTTATTCTGTGAGGGGCTGGGGATATGACTTGATTATATCACTGGTGGACAAAGAAAGACTCATCTCAAGCCTGACTACTCCGCCTTGCCTTGGGCAATCCATATAAAAGGATTTATCCTCTATCTAGTCAAAGAACAATGAACAATGGTGGGGGTAAGAATTCCACCTAGATAAGATGATCTGAGTGGGGCAAATTTTTGAGCAGGGTCAGAAATGTCCTTGAGAGACTGGGCTTTAAATGAGGAAATAGAAAGGGAAAATCTTAATCTAATTTAGTAATTGGCTATTAATATAAGAGAGAAATAACCATTTCTCTCACCTGCTTGACCCAACCCAGCAAGAATCCAGCTACACTAGGCAAAGGAGCAACTCTTTCATCAGCTCCCTAGTATCTGTTGAGAGCTCCTCGATATCAATTAGTTTTTACAAAAGAATGCATATATGTGCAAATATATGTATATATGTGTGTATGTGTACATATGAACATGTATATGCATATACTTCCTAAGATTTATCTCCTCCTAAGTCTTAGATTGTGATTGTTGAGAGGATTTCCCACACTGGAGTTTCTCTGATGCTGGAGAAATCACAGATCTTCCTTTCATTCCACACATATACATGATCACATGCATATATGTGTGAGTATTAGGGTACAAGTGCATAGGTAATGAAGAGAAGATCTGGTTTATATACATACACATGTATGTATGTATATGTGTATGTATGTGTATACATACAATCTACATGCTCAGAACTTGAGTGCCCTGTGGGCCACACTGTAGGAAGGTAAGGAGATACAAATATTGGTGAAAAGTTTCCTCCTCTTGCTTCCTAATCTGCTAATCTGTATTGGAATAAAGCATTATTGAAATTAAACACTGAAATTCTTTCTTTTTTTTTTTCTACTTTCCTATAGCACTTGCATCCTGGTCTGTCGTACTTGGGCCAGGGGCTAGTGAGGAGAAGCTGGGCTTCCTTTAGGGTTCAAATTAGCCTTGAAGTGATTAAAGCAAAACACATTGCACAAAAAGGCAAAACTGGTCTGGAATGTCTGAGGCTTTCTTGGTGTGCTAAGTACTTGGTGTGCTTGGTGGATATAAGTAAACCAGAAAGAGACCAAAAAAGTGATGATGAGGTTTGAGATGCTGCGGCCAAGCATTAAAGGATTTAGAGCAGGAAGGACTTTGGAGATCATCTAGGCCAGGGGTGGGGAACCTGTGGTCTTAAGATTTGATTCAGTCAAAAGGCCGCCCTTAAGGATTTAGAAGGCAGATGGGAGTTACTGGGCATGGCACTGTGGCCAGTGGTGCTGGTGCTTTGACCAGAAATGGCTGTGTCTGGTAAACCAAATGGCCTGAAACCAGCAGAAGAGACCCTGATACTGGTGCAAGGCAAAAGTCATCATCATTATCATTTAATTCTTCTCCACCTTCATCTTTATCTATCAGCATCATCATCATAATCTAATTCTTCTTCGTCATCATCATCATCAGCATTTATACAATGCTTTAAGGTTTCCAAAGCATTTTATATGTTATTTCATTTTATCGTCACCACAACCTAGTAAGTCAGGGGCTATTAGTAACTTGTCCAGGGTCACACTGCTAGTAAGAATCTGAAGCTGGATTTGAATTCAGGTCTTTCTCACCCCAAGTCCAGTACTCTAATGCACTATGCAACCTCTAAGAGAAAGAATCCCAAGTTGCCAAGACTGCTCCTTTTGTTGTTCAGTCGTTTCAGTCATATCCAACTCTTTATGATCCCATTTTGGGGTTTTCTTAGCAGTGATACTAGAGTAGTTTGCCATTTCCTTCTCCAGTTCATTTTACAGATGAGGAAATTGAGGCAAACAGGGTTAGGTGACTTGCCCAGGGTCACACAGCTAGTAAGTGAGGCCAGACTTGAATTCAAGACGATGTCTTTCTGACCCCAGGACTGGCATTCTATCCACGATACCACCTAGTTGCTACTAGCTATTTTAAAATCCCATTGGAGTGGATGATCTGACAGCAAGACCATTGAAAACTGCATTACTTATTTCCATAAACTGAAACTGCGTGTGGTCAGGAATCCACCTAGCTATACCCAAAGATCTAGGATGAAAGTCCAGGGAGATTTTAGAGATGACTGCGAATAGATGACTCCACATGGGAGTTTTTGATCTTTTTATTTAGGGCTGTGAATGATAAACTAAGTGGTCGCAGTAAAGTAAGTCTCTGAATCTGTTGTGAATGTAGGTCATAACCTAAAAAAGTACAGTCCATATGTGCAAGGAATTCATGAGTTGTGTACAGACCGCATATTTTTATTTCCATATTTTGAAAACTAGGTCACTTAATCCCTTATACTAACTCTGGATCTGGCCAATGAGAAGGTTGAATCTCATCACATAGTGCCAGTGATCACTAACACCATGGTTGGTGGTAAGGAGAGCAAGCTGGGCATCTGCATGCTGACCATCCTTTGTTGGTCAGCGGGCATGCTATAACTTTTATGAAATCTATCCCATTCATACACCAGAGAGAAACTGAGGAGTGGGATGGGCTAGAGGGACAAGTAGAACACCACCCCATGAGCAACTCAGATATTTCATTCCCTTGATAGATAATTAACAGTTAACACTTTGTCCCCTCTGGAGGCTCCAGGAAGGCAATCCTTGAGCAAATCTAGGCTGCTTGCGTAAGTTCTATAGAAATGTCATACCAGGTGGACAAATTAAGGGGATAACACATCAGAGTAAAAGACAGTTGGGAGGAAATTTGAACTACTCAGAGTATTATTTCCCCTTATGTCATCAATCACATAATCAATCAACAAACATTTATTAAGCTGCTACTCCGTGCCAGACAAGGGACAAAGAGGCTGGCTCTGTTTAGCCCTATGTAGCTGGGCTTGCATTTGCAGTTTCTTATCTATCTAGAGAAGAGTGAGCCATTTACTCTCCTCCAAATGTCAAAGTGCCATTGTTGTCAACCTAGTGAAAGATACAAGTAGCTTGGAGAGAAGTCAATAGACCCAGGATAGATGCTGTACCTCAATCTGAGGTGGTTATCTCTATTTGGACTGTAATATCACCATTTGACAATAAGCCAAAATTGTATTACCTACACTCCCCCTACCACATTGTAATTGAATCTTGGGTTTAATTTTTTGTGGTAGTTGTTGCTTTATCCCTAAGGAAATTATATTTAATTATGACAGTAATGTGGTGTTTGTGTGAGTGTGTGTGTGTGTCTGTGTGTGTGTGTTTAATGGAAAGGCAATCAAAGCACCCAAATGAGCCTATGGCCATTGCAGACTACCAGGGAGGTATCATATGGTGAAGGAGACAGAAAACTTTCTGTGAAAAATGTGAAGCATAATGATATGAAATTATAATAAATGTGATGAAAAGCTGAACATACCAAGGGATTAGGGGGAGGGAGGGAGGAAAGGAGAGAGGGGGAGAGAGAGAAAGAGAAAGACAAAGACAAAGACAAAGAGAAAGAAAGAGAAAGAGAGAGTTTCTCTTGTCTGTGTGCTTGAGGCTAAGTGTTATCATCAATTGTATTACTGCAGTGTATTGGCTACTGGGGCCTAATGTCCACTTTAAGCAGTATCAAAAGCTATACCAATTGAAAGATAATAAGAGGAAAATGAGTAATGAATCAGTTTTATTGTATACTATAAAATGGCCTTCATTGAAACAGTCTGTGTTTAGACTGGATAATAAAAATGAATGATAAAGGCAGGCATTTAACATGGGAATCAGTTCAAGCAAGGAATGTATTTTCTGTTTTAAAAACCCTACAAATATTCAGGGTTGTAGAGAAATTCCTTGCTTGAAAACTTTCAGTCACCTACTGCAAGTTTTTCTAAGTACTGATAAGGCAATATTGTTCTTCCCCCCTGTGTCATGAAATACTCAGATATCAAGAAAAGAGTGGCAGGATGGAAATCCAGGGTTCTGTTTGATGAATGAAAAGAACACAGACTCACCATCTTAAGACAGGGGTTTGAGTCTTTGCTGTGACATTTATTGGCTATGTAACTTTAGTCAAGTCAATTAATCTCTCCAAGTCTCAGTTTCCTTATCTGTAAAATGGTATGTCATTAAAATAATTTTGTACTATCCACCTCACAAAGTTGTCCTTAGGATCAAATGAGACAATATATATCAATTGTATAGAGTATATGAAGCTATTGTTGTTGTTGTTATTATTATTAATTTAGAGAATGTAGAGTATGTATTTGTCAACTAGTGAGCTAGCCTGTCAAATTAGTCCTTTGACATTTATAGCTGGACCACCATTACAGATGCATAATGGGCCTGGGCCTTGCTGATGCTGTTTGTCCTTCATTTTCCCAGAGGACCAATGACATCAGGGAGGTGATGCTGTGACTTGGGAGTAAATTGGATTTAAGTAAGGGAGGGCTGTGCAAAGTCACCAGCTTCACTTTTTCCTCTAGAACCATCTGGGTCCATTGGCCAGATGTGGATTAGGATAACTAGAGATATCCCAAGATGCAGTGGGGGTCCTTGGCCTTTTCAAGCTAAGTTTTTTTAACAGGTCTCAGTTTGAGGAAATGCCCATTCAGTGATTGAGGCTTTAAAAAATGAGGCAAAGAATGACCTCTTTAAAAAAAAATAGATGTGGGAGGGGAGGACCCTCAAGGTTTCTGGCAAAAACAGAAACAATTGTTATTTACATTCATTCTGAGCCAATCAGGGCCCAAACAGCGACCAAGTAGGGCTTGGTCAGGGACCAGAGGGATTTGGGGTTAAGACTGGTCTTTAGAAGAAAACAAAACAAAAAAAAAAGTTTCAGAGATTAAGATTTTCATTCCTTTTGGATAGAGCATCAGTACTGAGCCTGGGCCAGAAAGGAGTAAAAAGAGGAAATTGGACTGGATGACATTTAGGAAACTTCACAGTGTCTTCATTGATCCTAGGCTGTTCATTGCAACAAGAGTTCATCTTTTTAACACCAGTATTCTCCTGCCAATGCTGTATAGCTGTGAATCATGGAGCACAACCCAGACAAACTATATCTACAAGCAATTCAAAAGCCAGTGGAGGAATGCATGGTGAGCATAAAAGTTACTAAAGTCAACTTCTCTTCAGGAAGTAGAATGAAAGGAATAGTCAAAGGTATGCATGACCAGAAAAGAAGATTGGCAGGTCACATACCAAAAGTAAGAACCAGGAGATGAGCAACTCAAGTAGTACCATAGGCCTCCAAAATACAAAAAGAACAAGAGAAAGGCCTCTAGGGTGCTGGACAGATCTTCTGTGGAGCATAACACATGACTCTTTACCAAATCCCTGGGCTCACATGGAGTGGGTTCATCTCAAGTACTTCTCATTATAAATCTCATTGGCATATGTTTTTCCTCACCCAGGTCAGTACCTCCCACTGAGGAAAAAACACACATACTCTTTTCCATTAGCCTCTCCAAATTCTGTCAATTTCTCAGTGACTAGGGCCATGCTATGCAAATTGCTCTGAGACCTAGAACAATCTCAAGAAGGCACTGGAAAACTTGAAGATGGAGGGGACAGATGTGGTAAGCTACACCAGCAATCTGCCAACTCTGCCCCAACAGCACAGGCCACACTGGGGCTTCATACCTCATTATTCTTTGGTTCCAACTCATAGAGTTGCCAGCTTGAACCAGAACCTCCTTACCTTTGTGTCTAGACAAAACTCTTTGCTTTTTGATGTTCCACTCAACATCTGCTGCCTCCATAGGTATCATGTTCTTCCTGTAGCTGCTACTACTTTCTTGGCAAAGAGTTACAGCTGTTTTAGAAAGGCCTGTCCTGGCCTACAGGTCTCAAGGATTGTTCACACATTTCTACTTCTTTTGTTCCTCCCACCCTTGGGCCCAAAGCCCTACCTAATTCACAAAAGGACCACCCTCCCCATCCATCTGTACTTCCTGGATGAGTTGTAAATAGTGATTGTTACTGAGCCTTTTGTGATGGTAAATGAGACCATCTTTTGTCTCAGTTTTTACCCATACATTAGTCATTGAATGGGCATTGCCTCAGACAAACTGAGACCTGGAAAGATCTTAATTTAAAAAGGCTAAGGTCACCCACTGCACCCTTGGCCATTACCAATGGTCTACTTGCCACCGGACTCTGATAACACCGGAGGAGAGAGTGAAGCTGATGACTTTGCGTAGGTCTGCCTCACTTAAATCCAAATTACATTCATGTCAAGACATCACCCTCATGATGTCATTACTCTTCTTCCAGAAAGCACAAACAATGAGTTAAAGCACTAACCATTCACCTCACTCCCTCCTCCTCATTCCCCATCTCAGAGTCAGTACTTCCTACTGAGTCTTTATGAACCTACAGAAACAGCATGAGAAGGCAAAGGAAAGTTGATCTGTATCATTGGAAGGAATACCCTCACTTATGAAATCATTAATCACTCAGGATCAAAATAAGACCTTTTTCCACTGTTAAAATACTTGAAGTTTGGGAAGAATAATGTCCGTAAAATATGAAGTGCATTTTAGAGACGTAGGAAATATTCAAATAATGAAAATGAACTATTGTCTATTCTGGAAGATATTTAGCAATGGTGCATCTTTCTTTTCCCTTAGGAGGCCCAGTAATAAACCCAGAAAGTAAGATGGGTATTTTTTAAAGTTGTATTTTTGTTGATATCTTTTGTTTTTATATCACCTTCATTTCTGAATACATGCCGTTCCCCTCACCACACCCTTCCCATTGAACCATCTTTTGGGGAGAAAAAAAGAATAAAAAATTAAAAGGAAACAAAACAGTTTAATAAAACCAACCAACACATAAACCAAATCTGACAGTATATACAAAATATACACCATATTTTATGTTCTTTGCCTTTGCAAAGAAGAGAGATACATTTTCTTATCTGTTTTGGGAGCAAGTTTATTCATTTTAATTACACAACTTCTAATTTTGTTCTTTTCCTAATTACATTATCATAGTCGTTGTGTATATTGTTTTCCTGGTTCTGCTTACTTTATTCTGCCTCAGTTCATATAAACCTTCCCATATTTCTAAAGATTCTTCGTATTTATTGTTTCTTATAATGCAATAATATTGGAACTCAATTGTAAATCATGAATTACATGTGTGAAATATGATTTGTTTAACCATTACCCAATTGTTGATTATCCCCTTTGTTTCTAATTCTTTGCCATTACAAAAAGTTCTATTCTGAATATTTTGATGTATATAGGACGTTTCCTTCTCTCTTTGGCTTTCTTGGAGTATATGCCTAGCAAGGGCCCTTTGGGTCAAAGAGTATGGTCAAGCATAATTTAAAATCACTTTCCAGAATGGTTGGGCCACGTCATAACACTAAGACAACATCTTACAGTGTCTGTGTTCCTTCATTATTGACTATTTCCAACTTGTTTCATGTTGTCCAATTTTGGGAGTGTGAAGGGATAAAAAGGATGTTATTTAGAATTATTCCCCTTTCATAGATGTGGGCCAAAGGCACAAGAGTTTGCACAAACGTAAGTATAGCTTGAGTGTTAGCACAATGAAGTTTATTCATAGGTAATTAGGTGACCATATCTGAAAAGTATTTCTTACTACCTGAATATAATAAGAGGAATTGAATTAGGTATTAATAGTAAGAATTTTTTTTGCTGGCATAGGGAGCTCTGGAGAAAGGTTTCTAGTGATGTGCCAAAAGACTCTTATCCTTTTCAAGGTTTTTATCAGAGAGTTGAAAGAAACACTAGATGAGATGCTTATCAAATATAGATATGACATGAAGTATGAGGAACAGTTAAAAAGTTGGACAACAGAAACAGGATCCATGTTGACAGACTGAGCATTCTAGCCCATTTAAAAATGTATAATAATAAATGTAAAAACTGCACTTGGACTAAAACAGAAAAATAAAAAATAAACACAACCTCAACAACTGAAAGATGCTCAACTTGACAATAGAGTTTCTTATGAGTTTTAATGAGAATCCTAGGAAGTGCAGGGGTGGGGAGAGGCTCTGGCCTAGGATGGGAAATTTAGAGGGGACCAAGAGAACAGTCACTGAATAAGATTCTTTCTCTGCTTGCTTTTCCTCTATGGCTGTAGCCACAAGGGTAGTGGTCTTATAAGTGGTCCATAAGGTGGTGGTGGTGGTGATGGGGACTTTTGGAAGCATATAAACTTGTAAGATGCCATGGAGTGCTTTATTACCACCACCCCCCCCCAACTCCTGTGTACCTATATCCCAGGTGAGCCTGCTTTCTTTGCCCTTGCCATTGGCACTTTGCTCAAATGCAGAAATTATTCCCAGTATCAGACCGGGGGCTCCCCACAGGAAGGATGTCTTCTGACAAAGATCCAAGCCTTATAATCTCTTCAAAAGGGAAACCCATCAAATTGAGGGAGGCTTCTCCTGATAATCCCTTTGTAAACTTTGTAAGAATTAGAGTGATCCTGAGATGGAATTGGCTAACTTGTAGTATGGTTGGTAAGAACGCTGGACTTGCAATCAAAAAGTTGTTGTTGTTGTTCAGTTGTTTTTAGTCATGTTAGACTCTTCATGACCTATTTGGGATTTTCTTGGCAAAGACACTGGAGTGGTTTGCCATTTCCTTCTCCAGCTCATTTGACAGATGAGTAAACTGAGGCAAACATGATTGCCCAGGGTCACACAGCTAGTAAGTGTCTGAGGCCAGATTTGAATTCAGGAAGATGAGTCTTCCTGACTCTGGGCTTGGCACTCTTATCCATTGCCCATGGAGTTAAGAAGACCTTTGGATCGAATCTGGGTTCTGACCTGTGATAAGTCATTTAACTTTACTGTGTTTCACTTTCCTCATCTGTAAAGTGATGAGGTTATTCTCGGTAACCTCTAAGGTCCCTTCCAGCTTCAAATCCGTGATTCTATGAACTTGTCAGCTATATAGTAGCTAGAGCACCGGACATAGAATCAAGAAGACCTGAATTCAAATCCAGCCTCAGAGTAGCTGTATGTCCCTGGACAAATCCCTTAGCCTCCATTTGCCTCAGTTTCCTTCTATCACATGAGAATAATAATAGCACCTACTTCCCAGGGTTGTTGTGAGGCTCAAATGAGATAATATTTGTAAATTGCTATGTAAATCCTAGCTATTATGTTATTATTAGGGACTCCTTCACTGGTTAGTGTGTTAAACTAGATAAACTTCAGATTTTCTTCCATATCTAACAAGGGAAGAGAATGAGCATTTATATAGACACTGTCCTAAGCACCTTACAAATATCATCTCATTTGTAGCTCACAACAACACTGAGAGGTAGGTAAAGTTGAGGAAGCTGAGGCAAACAGAGATTAAGTGACTTGCTTTGGGTCACACTGCTAGTGAGTGTCAGAGGCTGGATTTGAACTCAGATCTTTCTGACTCCAGGCCTCAGAACCTATCCTCGGTACTACCTAGGTACCTCTAGGAGTCTATGCTTCAAGGTTGTAATAGTCCATGGTAACTGTTCCACTTAAAAGCTCCATAATTATCTGCACATCTTCCAGTTCATATGTTTGTACAATCAAAAGAACTTATGAGAGAACAGCTTATGTATGTGTGTGTGTGTGTGTGTGTGTGTGTGTGTGTGTGTGTGTGTGTTTAAGAGGCAGGGAGGGGATGTGGTGCTGGTCTGATAAGAGACTAGGAAGAGAAAACATTTTTTCTCCTTTTCCCTTTCTGTGAAGTGATTGATCAGCTTTTCCCCAGCGGAATTTACAAAGGTTTCAGTCTATAAAGGCAAACTGAACCAGCCCATCAGTCTCTGCCACTGTAAAATGAAGGAGAGGGCATGGAAGAAAAATGACCCTCAAATCTAAACTAGCTCTTTCCTCTTCCCTCCCACCTCAATTTTGGGTTTGTCATTTCCTTGGGTCACTTTTATTTTTCAGAGCACTTCGTCCTCAGAATGAGCAAGGCAAGGTGATTTCTGGGTTCCTCTTTTCAGTCTCTAGGTCTCTGTGTGTCTCAGAGAACAATACATACAACACCGAGTGACGAACAATCAGTAGTGAAGGAAAAGGTATATTCATCTCAATGCAAAGAGAAAAAGGAAAATCCAACTTGGCATTTCATAGATCATCTCAAAATATGATGACTCAAATGATCCAACAACCCCAGCCAATGTATTTTTATAAATTGACCGTTGTTCTCCTGTAATTTACCTGAAAACTCCATTCACTTTACAGAACCCCATAATTTGTGAGGTTGTTGTTCAGTTGTCTCAGCCTTGTCTGACTTTTCATGACCCCATTTTGGGATTTTCTTGGCAAAACTACTGGAATGTTTTGCCATTTCCCTCTCTAGTTCACTTTACAGAAGAGGAAACTGAGGCAAACAGGGTTAAGTGACTTGCCCAGGGTCACACAGCTAGGCAAGTGTCTGAGGCCAGATTTGAATTCAGGAAGACTCATCTTCCTGACTCCAGGCCCTGCACTCTATCCACTGAACCACCTAGTGGCTCCTAATTTGTGAAGTACTAATGTACAATAACTGAGAAATAAACATAACTACCCAGCAATGGCTTGCATTTAAATGACACTAAAGGTTTGCTGAGCATTTGTCATATAATCTTATTTGAATCCCACAACAACCCAGTGAAATAGGTACTAGAAAGTATAGTTATCTCAATTTTACAAGTGAAGAAATTAAAGCTTAGAGAAATTGGCATGTCCAAGGTCATATATTT
Source organism: Vombatus ursinus (assembly GCF_900497805.2). Lineage (NCBI taxonomy): Eukaryota > Metazoa > Chordata > Mammalia > Diprotodontia > Vombatidae > Vombatus > Vombatus ursinus. The sequence goes on along the minus strand of NW_020954608.1, from coordinate 36,228,554 downwards.
AATAAGTATGAGAGACAGAATTTGAAACAGGCTACTTCTGTTTCCATGTCTATACCACTATATTATGCTGCCTCTCCATCAAAGTACTTGTCATTCAGCCATATACAATTAGACTATGTGATCTGTAAGGTCTCTCCAAGCTTACAAGAAAATGTATTGAATAGTGATATCTTAAGGGTTCATTAAAAAATTGGCAACAAGTAAATGATATTGCATCCAAAAGAGAGTGGGTTATGACCTATAATAAAAATTACAATAATGTTGGCATTCCCATAATTCACAGTTAAGAAAAGGTTATTTTACTTTATCATTGATCATTTTTCCTATCTGACTATGTTAAGTCCGATCTTGAATAAGGGTTTGCCTCCATGCAAAGAGAATGGAATAAATAGCTCAGATGATCTAGCATTCTAGGGTATCTAAAAGTTATTCATCTTCAGCTTTAGAAAAGTATTCAACTTTTTTTTTCTTTCCTAATGAAATCTGCCTTTCAAATTCAACTGTACTTAATTTACAAAATACTGATTGAGCTGAGGAAGGAGGCAACTGAGGATGTGCTGGGTGGTAGGCAGAAGGAAGCCAGCTAAGATTAAAGATTTACCTCAAAAAAAATTCAAGAAGGAAAAGTCTTATGCTAGATTGGGAAGCAGAAGGTATGTTTGGGGATAAAAAACATCCACTTAAAAGTCTTTGACAGTCTCCCACAAATATGAACAGAGTTCAGGTAAAAGCGGGTTCAGGCTTAGATAGGACACATGGGATAGAGGTAAATCACAGCTCCTGTTGGTGGAAGTCTTTTTCTTCTCTTTATGGGCTACTCAAGAGGTTCCCCTAAACCATAGTGAATCTGGATCCATCTGTCCTTGGCTCCCAATGCAGACACCCCAGCCAGATGAATCAGTACACCTCTAGGACATGATATAAAAATAAGTCTTAAATCTTCTGGACTCTGTGAACCTTGCAGATCCTTTCTCTAGGCAAAAAGAAGAGGGACGGATACACTTGACTAAGCTCCCAGTCTGAGGTCTCTTTCCTCCTCTACCCCCCCAGACAGTTCATCTTCCAGTATGTGCCAGAAAGCTACACTTGCTCCAATTTCTGGGACTTAATCCCTTCTGCACAGTTAATGATTTATAGACAATCCCTGGGTCGAGGTCAAGTCCTCAGACTCTCTGAACAGGTTAGGTTCCAGTTCAAAGGTCTTTTAGCAATAAGTCTCTAAGTTTTCTGAGTGATTGGTGGACACATGTTCTCACCTAATTAAGGTATGAAGGCTAAGTTGAGGTGGGGGGGTTCTGACCCCCCCAATCTCACATTAGTGACACAGTCCCTGTTTAAAACTTCACATTGCAGAAACTCCTTCATTTATGGCATTACTCAGCCTCTCATCTAGGCCTTCTGCATAGACACACTAGAAATAAGTGTAGAGAATTGAAGAGCAGTTCTAAGACTTCCTATTATCAACAGTTTGCACCTCTTTTAACAGTCTGAAAAGACTAAATAAGATGTCCACAGAGTAGTAGTAATGCTTTGTAAAGAAATCATTTCCCTTCGTCAATATTACTTAAATATGGCATATTTTTGACTTGGGTTGATGCTACTTTTTTTTCAGGGAATTCTAATATATTAATTGATGATTTCCCAACCAGTACTTTACGTGTCATTTTGGTATGTCATGACATACTGGTTTTCCTTGATTTTCTTTATGATTTTTTTTTTAACCAGAAGGGTAGTGACAATAAGGAAGCGAAAAGATGGCTGGTGTACGTATGTATGTGGTAGGGTTGTGGCTGCTGGTATATAGTGTAGCTGGGGCAGATGGTTGGAGAGAAGGTATAATAGACAACAATCTTCTATCCCCACAATTGATGAGTCTCAAATTGAAAAATGTCAGGTACATGAGCAAGAGAAAAAGAAATAATCAGTTCCACATTATTACCTTGAAAAACACTTGAGCCTGCAGTGTTCATACCAATTTGCTTTCTTTGGTAGAAGAAAACAGCTTATGTTTACTCTGATTTCTTTTTCTTCAGTGTGCTGCCTACAGGTTGGCATATAAGATACATTATCAGCAGAATATCTCTTGTAGTTGCTTCCTAGCACAAGATTCAAAGGGTGGTGTGTTTGTACTTCAATGTAGCATACCATATCTGACACACTCATCTTTGGCTATTGGTATGTCTGTAGGATCTTTTCTAGCAGAAAGTTCCATTTTACTTTACTGATAAATGGTCTTTTACTTCCCGGATTCATGGGCTAGATCAACTCCTGTAAAGAAATACTGTTCATCTTAACTCTGTTCCCAGTGGAGTGGCTAGTGCATCAGAAAATCAATGTGTATTTGCTGCAAATTGGCAGGGCCTAGCAGTTATTTGCTCGAACATCAGAAACACAGATACTGAATCGCTTACTGAAAACAGGGTTGTCCATTATTTGTAACAAACTATTTGTAACAAATTCCACTTTCATGTAATCTGCTTGCTACCACAAAAAGCCCATCTTTTTAACATCAATATTCCCCTAGTGTTACATGGCTATGAATCATGGGACATCAGACTTTCTAGAGAATTACAATTACAAGGGGTTTCAGCTAAGATGGGTGAGTGAGGTTGTGTCTAAACCTAGCTCCCCTTCATCATTTCAAAATAGAAGAAATGAGACATACAGAATAAAGACATTGCAAGAAACAGCAAAGAGGGGATCAGAAGGAGCTCAATACAGGAATAACATCATGGAAACACCAGCAGAAAGATTGAAAAGAGGGAAAAATTGGCATACAATCAAGATAAGGAACCAATACAATAAATCAATAGTGTGGAATGAAGGAAACTGGCTTGAAAATCCCTGATGAAAGGAAAAGTATCAAAATGAATTTCATTGGATTTTTAGGAATGATAATAGAAAAATTCAACATCCAGAATCGATCATTAAGAATAATACAAGAATTCAAATAAGAAATAAGAATGAAAATCAGGGCATAGATTTGAACTTTCAAGTAATCCAACCCAATCAAATAAGCATTTATTAAGGATCTACTATTTTTTGGGTATTGTATTTGGTGCTGGAGCTACAAAAACAACATGAAAATCAGTCCTTGCTCTCAAGGACTTTATATTCTACTTAGGGATACAGCATGTAAACACATAAACACATGTACATGATAATGTAAGAAGTGAGAGAACTCTAACAACCAGGGCATAAATAAAGTTTTTGCACAGGAAGTGGAACATAAGCTGAACCTTTAAGAAATCTAGGAATTCTTTATGGTCAGAGACCAGGAGGCAGTGGCAGAGACCAGGCAAGGAGACAGCTTGTGCAAAGTCATGTTTGCAGGAGATAGGATGCTGAGTTGAAGAAAATAGCAAATTAACAAGCATGACTGGAATAGAGAGCGCATAAAGGGTAGTGATGTGCAACAATCATTCCTTCTGGGAAGGGAGAATGGAACAAAATTATTGAGGGCTTTAAACAGTAAGCTGAGAAAAAGCAATAGGAATCCATTGAAGGTTCTTAAGTTTTAAGAAGACATCCTCCACCCCACCCCCCAGCTGTGTAGGAGACCATTTGGAAAAGGGAAAGTCTTAAAGCTGGGACTACAATTAGGAAGCTGTTGTAATACTCTAGATGAGAGGATGATTAGGGTCTAAATTAGAGTGGTAGCCATAAGGCAATATGGTATAGTAGAAAGAACACTAGCTCTACAGTCAGGAAAGCTAGGTTCAAATCCTGCCTGGTTTTAATAGATAACCTTCATGGCCACTTTCAGTTCTAGATCTATGATCCTATAATCCATGCTAGGGGAGAAGAAGGGATGAATAGGTTATCTGAGCTTATACATAAAAAAAGGCAAACAAAAGATTAGAGAATTTAGAGAAAGCAATCGGGAATCTCTTTAAAGTAATAGATCCTCTAAAAATAACTGCAGTTAGAACTAAAAAAAAAATGAGATAGTTTAAGGAAAAATTGATTGAATAATATTGAACAAGATTGAAAGAACACATACAAATGGTCGTAAGCCCTTTAGATATTATGTGAAAAAATAATCTAAGACTACATAGCTCTTCCAGAAAAAAATGAGTAAATCAAGAAACCTGAATGCCATACTTTGAGAACTTATACTAGAATATTGCACAGAAGTATTGAAAAGAAAGGGCAAAGTACAGATTTATTGAATTTATGAGATGTCAATAGAGAGAAGACCCGAGTTTAGCTTACTAAGAAATATCATGATCAAACCAGAACTACAACATCAGACAACAATATTTCAGGGAGTCAAAAAAGACCATACACGAAGGAAAATCATTTGGAAAGGCCCTTCCATATATATACTTACCTCCAAGGACTGCCATCTTGGGCTCAAAACAAGCCCAGAAATTCCTAGTGGATATGTAGCAATTGTTTATGTGGCTATAGATTTTTGCTGCTTTGTGTGGTTTTAACACATCAAGAGAAAACCTGTTCAAAGTATTTTTAAAGCAGTCAAGCACCCTTTTCATGGATGAAGAAAATAAAGGAGAAATGGGAAAGATCTCCCAAACAATTAATTTTATATCTCCATTACCAAAATTCTCAGATATGGGTCTGAAGATTTCTGGCATAGAATGTTTTTCTGAGAAAAGTTTGTGGAGGGAGGTGAAAACTCAAGCCATTTACATATCATTTATCCAATAAGCCTTCAAAAGGAAACCAATTATTGAAATCCTAGTATGTGCCTTAGATAATGATGATGATGATGATGATGATGATGATGATGATGATGATGATGTTAACACCACTGAAGATTTTCTTCAGTTAAGGCATAGTAGAACTGAAGATGAATTTTATTTCATTAAGATGAATTGCTTTTATAGCTATCTCATTGGGTTGGCTTAGGGGTTTTTTTTGGAGAGGTAAATATAGTGGTTATAATTATTTTGGTTAAACTTTTAAAAATTAATGTTGAAATTAAAAGATTGAAAGTGTTAACTATTTATAACTTTCTTTCTTACATAAATTTGATCAGTAAATATATTATTCCAGTTCAATTTATCATAGTTATTTCTAAGGTTTTGCAATATTCCTTGTGTTTCATAATGCTTGGCATTGCTGGAAATAGACAAAAACAATTGTAATATCTATAATGTTATAAATTTTATTTTTCTTGTATGAATGGAAGGTTAAGTAGGTAAGGGATCATGTAAACCTTATAGTACATTTAAAATTAGGTTTCTTTCTTCTGTATAGTCCTAATCTGCTTTAAACTTAATGTTTTGTTTAAGTAATGACTATTGGAAGACAGGTAGTTAATAAATCAAGAGTTTAATTGGGCACAAGTACAACAATTTCAAATCATTAGAAAGCCCGTGATACAGATTATCTTTACTTTGTTTTCATTGGATTAGTATCTTTAGTTGGATAACTGTTAATGTAAGTATAGATTTTGGCAGCTTTGTGTGGTTCTAATGCATATCAAGAGGAAATCTGTTCAGAACATTTTAAGAACAGTCAATTGAGCCATTAAATGTTTTCCTATTTAGCATTCATTATTCATTGGGTTTGATGCCTGCTGGAGTATATATATATTTTTTTCAAATAATTCCTTCTGTATTGGTTGTTATTGTCCAGGCATTTTTCAGTCGTATCCAACTCTCCGTGATCCTATTTGGGGTTTTCTCGGCAAAGACACTCGAGTGGTTTGCCATTTCCTTCTCCAGTTCATTTTATAGATGAGGAAACTAAGGCAAACAGAGTTAAAGTGACTTGCCCAGGGTCACATAGCTAGTGAGTGTCTGAGGCCGGATTTGAACTCATGAAGAGGAAGGAATCTTCCTGTCTCTAGGTCTGGTACTCTATCTACTGCTTCACTTAATATTAGTTACTTTACTTTAAAAAAGGCAAATATGAAGTAAGATAGTTGATGATAAAAATTTGTTTAGTGTGATTTTGTCAAAATCATATTTATAAACGAAAAAAATCACAGTATAGTATTATACTTAGAGTTTATTTCCCTTATAACTTTTCAGAGCATAAACTATAAATTATCAATTTAAAAATGCAATTTAAAAAAATTTAGCTGTATTTGATGATTTGGGTTTTTCTTTTCATCCTATAATGGAATATTTCCCAGATTTTAGTTTAAAATTTCATTATGTATTTCAATTTTTAAATTTGAAAAATACATATTTTTAAATTTTGAGTGTCTTGAATTTTGCATAATTACTTTGTGGTTTTTAGATACCACTAATCAATTTTGCTAAGTAGTTTTAAAAATCTTATATTAACGTCTTTTGACGTCACATCATATTTATTTGCTAATATATACCCTTCAACCCAATCCAACCCAACACCTGTCCCTCGAGTAAGCCTTTCTTTGAAACAAAAACCAGTACAGTGACCAAATCTTGCATACGCAACATTCCACATCCATAGTCCTCCACTTCTCTAATAAAAGAAAGGAGATGTATTTCCTCATCTTTTCTCTGATCATTATAATTACACAATGTTTGGCTTAGTTTTATCTTTTATACTCATTTTGTATATTGTTTCACTGGTTTTGCTTACTTCCCTCTACGTTAGTCCATACGAGTCAGAATCAGCAGATCATTGACCTAGAGCTGGAAAAGACCTTAAAAACAATCTGGTTCAACTCTCTCATTTTACAAACGAGGAAGCTGAGGATCAGAGAATTCATAATCAAAGAAGGAATAAAGGTGATTATGAAGGTCAAAACAATTTTGATACATAAATTAAAAAAAACTTTTGCTCAAATGAAATAATTCTATCTAGAATAAGAAAGGAAGCTGTTGATTGGGGAAATATCTTTTAACAAAGAAATAATAAACAAATAAAAAAATATAGAGAGAATTGAAAAAATGGATAAGCCATTCTCTAATAATCAAAGAATAGGAGCAGCTTTTAAAAGAGAAAGTACAAATTAGGACAAATACACAAAATGCTTCAAATCCCTAATAATCAAAAAATACAAACTAAAACAACCCAGAGATATTGCCTCGCGTATCGAACTGGCCAAGATGATTGAAGATGGAAATAGTCAATAGTGGGAAGATCGACACACCAATACACCATTCGTGGATCTATGATTTGGTTCAATCATTCTGGAAATGAATTTGGAATTACGTGATAAAAGTTACTAAATGACTCGTATCTTTCAACCCAGCAATTCCCATTGTAGGACAAGAATCCCAAGGAGGCAAACCATAAATGGACTTTTGCTTTTGGAATTTTTGCTTTGAAAACAAAATATGTGGCCATTTATTGGGGAATGGCTAAACAAACTCTGCTATATGAATGTAATGAGCCACCGGGAATGACTGGGCACTGAACTCCTAAACTGCTATTCTCAGAAATACTTTACACACCATAAGATTTTCCATCTTTTAATTTCAACGTTAATCTTGAAAGCGCTTGACCAAAATACTTATAACCACCACATTTTTGTAGTAAAAACTGAAGCCAACCCAATAGGATAGTTACAAAAGCAATACATTCTAATGAAATAAAATTCATTTTCAGTTCCTCATCCCTTAACTTTACATGGAAGGAAACTTCATATGTATAATGGAAATTGTATTTCTTGACTTCTCAATGGGTGTGAGGGAATGGGTGGAAGGAAGGAGAGAATTTGGAACTGAAAATAAAAATAAAAGCTTAAAAAAACCCTTATATAGAAAGGGTACTCAGTAAATTTAGGTTAAATTGAATTGCTTAGAGGAATATGTGTGTTAACATACAATGTTTTACAGGGTAACCCAATGTCTGGACACCCAGTATCCCCCAGGGTCTATTTCTACTGTCTCCTCCTAAGAATCTCTGGCTCTTCTAAAGGGCAGAACTGCCACAATGGTTAATAAATGGAAATGGGAGTCCTGGCATACCAAAACAAGAGAGGTGCTAGAGTAGATTCAAAGACAATATTGCTGATTGTTCTTGTCTTTTATAGGCTCGTGGAAAAGCCACAAGGCATAGCATAGGGAGGGGAGGAATAATCATTTATATATGCATTAGGTACCATGCTAAATGCTTTTTTACAAATATTATCTCATTTGATCCTCACAATAGCCCTGGGAGGTGGATGCTATTGCCCTCATTTTACAGTTAAGGAAACTAAGGCCGACAGAGCTTAAGTGACTTGCCCAGGGTCACACAACTAGTAAGTGTCTAAGGCTGAATTTAATTTCACATCTTCCTGACTCCAAGCCCAGAGCTCTATCCACTTCACCACTTAGTTGCGTATTCATAGCAAAGATCACTGGATTTGGAGTTAGGAAGACAATGGTTCCACTCCTGCTTAAAGCTTACTAGCTGTGTGCCCATGGGCAAGCGCCTTAATTTCTCTGAGCTTCTGTAAAATGGGGATAAAAATACCTGTCTCACCTCTCTCACAGCATTGTAAGAATCAAATGAGATGTGTGAGACTGTTGTACAAACTTAAAAGTACTCCATAAATGTCAGCTATTAATATTATTCCCTGGTTCTTCTCCAGTAAGTACTGCATCCCAGTTCATTCATCAAGCCTGTTCTTCCGTCTCCAACGCTTTGAGTTTGGCTTCCTGAAATATGGTCCTTCAATCTCTTCCTTGATAGCGCGAGGTTTATTGGAAAAGGCTCCCTTCTAGTTTGATGTTGTGTCCTGTTTTGTTACCTAGAAAATGTAGCATTTGAAGAGTAATGTTCTTTAGTGCTCTCTGGTGTCCAATAAATGGCCAAAGCTTCCCTCGGCCAGCAGCGTTAAAATGGAGGCCGAATTCTTGCTTTGTAGGTGAGATGAGATTGGCTGCAGACCTGTGCTTTTTTTGGACTCTGTGACTGAACCAGCATTGTTGCCTCATTGCACCATGGGACTAGAAAAGCGATTTAACTCACCTGCTGCTGATGACAGCACACACATGCACACACATACACACACCTGCCCAGCTGCCTAATGACCCTCGCCAATAATGAATTTCTTCTTTCTACAGGAGAGTAGGAGAATCTGTTCGGGTAAAAGCTAAATATAAAGACAAACAAGCTAGAGCAAGTGAGTAGGATTTTTGAATGCATGAATTTAATTCCATCCAGACTTGCTCTGCTCCCTGGGATCACTTAGATAGCTTTTCTGTGCCTTAATAGTAAAAACATATTAATTATAGAATACAAAATCATTTGAATGAGACATTTTTTATTCTTAGACTTTGGTGTTCTGACATGATTTTTCATCAAAGGATTAGAGGGTCATAGATGGAGAACTGAAAGAGAACTTAGAAATCATCTAATCCAATTCCTTCATTTCACAGATAAGGAAATGAGGTAGATCGCCTTATCCAAAGTCACATAGTCAGTGTCAGAGGCAGGGTTTCAATTCTCTGAGTTCACATACCAACTCTACTAATTTGAACAAGTATGGCTTTGGACAAGTCACTTAACCTTTGGGTTTTCTCATTTGTAAGACTGAGTGGAAAGGTTGGGACTAAATGAACTGTCTAAGTCTCCTCCTAGTCCTAAATATGTGCTTCTATCCTCAAAATCACTTTATTGAGTTTTCATTTTCCATATAAATTTCATATCCTCTTTTGATACCAAATATTTTAATAAAAAATTTTATGAGCAACATCAAGGAAATATGTTGTTTAGGGTCATGAGTTCTAATTCAGATTTATGGTTCCCCTAAATCATTCAAATTCCTTGTGTCTCAGTTCCCTGATAACCTGTAAGACATTTTTAAGTCCCTTTATTTTCTTTCCTAAAAATGAAAACCAGCCTACCCTTCTAGCATACATAGGGAACACTTGGCTAAGGATCAAATGAGATAATGCAAGAAAGTGCTTTGTAAATCTAAAGTGCCATATAAATGCTGCCTATTGTTATTGGAAGAAAAACGCTTAATTTTATGTTTATATAACTGCTAAATTCTTCCTGTTCTTCATACTTTTTAAAAAAATATTTTATTTTCAATTTATGGAATAAAACAAGCATTTCTATAACATAGTATAATAAAAAAGATAATTGTGCATGAAACTGCAAACCTATTATGCACAACTTGCTATTCCTTTTAAATATATAATGAAGTTATCACTTACATTTCTTTTTTTCTTTTTCATTTTTTCTTTCCCCTCCCACCCTACCCTAGAGATGGCTACCATTAGACACAAATAGGCATATGCATATATATGTATATGTATAGATATATATATGTACACACATACACACACATACGTAAGATTATTCTATACATCTATTTATCAGTTCTTTGGATGCAGATAGCATCTCTCTTCATATGTTCCTCATTTTTAATTTGTGTATTTATAATAGTCAAAATGACTTAGTCACTCAAAGTCAATTTTTTTTTTTTTTTTTGGTGAGGCAATCAGGGTTAAGTGACTTGCCCAGGGTCACAAAACTAGTAAGTGTCAAGTGTCTAAGGCCAGATTTGAACTCAGGTACTTCTGACTCCAGGGCTGGTTCTCTATTCACTGCACCACCTAACTGCCCCCAAAGTCATTCTTAAAACAATATTGCTGAAAAAAGATCCTCCACTTACAAATTCTGCTACTGGACTTTCCCTTTTCTGACATGATATGACCTGGTAAATCATTCAAACTAAGTAACGCTTGTCAGAAATAAACAATTGAATGGTACTATAACTAAGATTCCATAGCAAAGGTTCAATCTCATGCCAACTTCCAAATATCAAGAGTTTAGTCACATCTCACACAATAGGACATCCAATTGTGTTGCCTTGGATATCACTGAGGGGATACAAATGAACCCAAGATAATCTCTGAAGCAACTACTGAAGAATCAAATCATATCCCTGCTGGCTTATCTAACTAAGTGTTCTTGCCTTGATAGGGCTCCAAATGCCCTGAGTGGTGTTTGAAGTATTCGTTGGATTTCAAATCATCTGTATTGGGTAATTGATAGCCCCCTGACTAATCAAAGGTGATCAAGTGGACTTCAAGTTCCAGATTTTTGGGTTTTGCAGTTAATCAATCAACAAGCATTTATTAAGCTCTTACTATATGCCAGGTTCTATGCTAGCCATTTGGTATAGAAGTACAAAGAATACACAAGCCCTACTTACAAGAAGCTTACGTATTAATGTAGTAAACCCTCTGGGCTTACTCTTCTAATTGAATACCCGTATTTGCAGGCTGGTTTCCCAGAAAGAGGCTGTATACTCTTCTCGTAAGGGTTCTAGGGGCAACACTGAGGAGCTGTGTTAAGTCAAGGTGGCCAACTCAAATGAAGGCTCTTCTGAGGTAAAGCCCCACTTGGTTAAGGCCAAGTGAAGTATCCTCATAATGATCATAAAGAATTCAAAGGGAACTCATATGTAAAGTATACATATGTGGCCAAAAGGTAAAATATCTATCAAATAAAATAACGTGTAAAAGACTTCAGAAGTCTTAAAGTATTATATAAATGCTAACTACTATTACAGTCCTATTGTAGAAATCTCAAATGTCATTTCCTTTTATAAATTATTATGGTGCTTTGAACAGTATGACAATATAAACTTCATTCAAAAAAGCCATCTCTATATACTTTCTCTGCCATCAGTCACTACTACTCTGGAAGTCACTGCTACCAATAACTGGAGTTGGAAACAGAGGTATCATGTGCTGATGGACACATGGTGTCTGGGTAGGATGTAGGATAGCTTTGATCCTCTGACTTGACAGCAAAGTTCTTGCATCACTGACCACCAGCAATATATGTCAAATGTATTTCATTTTTATATAAACTCAATTCTTCCTCAGGACCTCTATGGTTATCAGCTCTTGCAATACTGCATTCAATTAGAAGGCTTTCTATTAACATATAATACCAACCCCTCAATCATAGAAAAGTGCAACACCCCTTCCAAAATTTCACATGTTGGATTGGACATCTTTGTTTTAACCCTGAATTTATTTGAAAGGATTCTAGTTTATTTCCATTCCAAATAATAGTAGCTCTTGGTTTTAAATAACTGTGGGACAAAAGAGGCACCAGTCTGCATACCAAACTGAATGTCTACAGAGCCATTATGATGACTACACTGTTGTATGCTTGTGAAACCTGGACAATCTACCAGCTTCATGCCAGGAAATGGCATTCTTTTCATTTAAACTGACTCAGGAATATCCTGAAGATCACCCAGCAAGATAAGGTACAGGACGCTGTGGTCCTCTCTAGAGCTGAACTGCCAGGGGTTCAAACTTTGTTGCAGAGAGAGGCAAGTACTCACATGGTGGTCAGAGGTACAAGGACACTCTCAAGGACTCTCTGAAGAATTTTAATATTACCTGTGAGACATGAGAAACACTGGCACAGGAAAATCAGCATGGTGTGCCCAAATCAAAGAAGGTGCTGTACTCTACAAAACAAAGCAGAATTGTAGAAGCATAAAGGAAACCATGAGCTGTGCAAATCCAGAGCCACCTCCACCCAAAGTATTCTAATGGATCACTTGTGCCCAATCTGTGGTAGTGCCTTCCAGACTCATATTGGACTGATCAGTCACAGTCAAACACACTGTACCCTGACTCCAACATCGTGATGTCATTGGTCTTCTTTGAAAGCAAACGACTAACAACAAACAACAATGAATCATTTTAAGGAAAGGTTCATTTGTTCCTTTTTTTTTAAACAGAAATGAGTATCAAAAGCTTTTTCTGCATCTATTGATGTAATTAAGTGGTTTATTTGATTTTGTTATTTGATATGATTGATTGTTCCTAATATCAAACAAACCCTGTATACTGGGTGTAAATTCAACCTAGTTATAGTATACAATTTTTGTGATATGTTGTTTTAGTCTCTGCTAATTTTTTTATTTAAAAATTTTGCATCTATATTCATTAGGGATATTGGTCTATAGTTTTCTTTTTCTGTTTTGCTTCTCCCTGGTTTATGTACCAAGACCATATCTACATCATAGATGAAAATTGATAGGATCCTTTTTTTTTCTATTTGGGCAAACAAATTACGTAGTATTATTATATACAAATATAAACAAATTATATAGAATCATTTGTTCTTTAAATTTTGCTAGACTTTATTTGTTTGTTTATTCATTTAGGGATTATTCAAATTCTTTCTCTAAAATTAGGTTACTTAAATTCTCTAGAAACCAAATTACCAGTATGAAAAATGAAAAAAAGACTTCACAACAAAAGAAGATATCAGTAAAACTATTTTGTCCAACTATATGCCAACAAAACCAATAACAAATCTAATAAATGAATATTTACAAAAAAAATTGTCTTCCTTTGTTCAAGTCCCACCCCAGATATTCAAGTCTTCCTCTTGAGTTCAATGCTCTACCCGCTACACCAAGATATCTACCTATGCACAGAGCAACTAATCCACGCCTTAGTAAGCATGGAGATAGATCTTCATGAGTTCATGTGACTGAAAAATTAATCACTAGGAGCCAGATTTTTGGTGATGAGACTCATTACACTTAGGCTTGCCCTCAGATGGCAGACACAAATTTTGTCACTGGGTCCCATCCTCAAAACCTTACGCTTTGACGCCATAACCTTTCAGAACTTGGGAGTGACAGGTAGCAGTATGTGGAGGGTGGGGGGTGGCACTTTGCATGTGAGTAATATGCATCATGATGAAGCAACAGCTAACATTCTGAATGAAGTCAACCGATGACTTCTTTCCTGGCTTTGTTACTGACCCTTTGGATTCTTCCATTTTGTGTGCCTCAGCTTCTTCATTTAAGTATTCTTCCCCTCTCCCTGCCCTTTGCTTTCCCTGTTATGTGTTGAGTTCCCCCATTAGAATGTAAGCTCTTTAAGGACAGGGACTCATTTTTTTTTTTTTTGCTTATATTTGTATTCTCAGAATTTAGTATAGTATCCGTTAAATGGTTGTTTTGTTGTTCAGTCGTGTCTGACACTTCAGAACCCCATGGGCCATAGCACCCCAGGACCTTCTAACCCCTACTATATCTTGAAGTCTAAGTTCACGTTCATTGTTTCCATGACACCATCTCTCCATCTCATCCTCTGCAATCCCCTTTTCCTTTTGCCTTCTATCTTTCCCAACATCAGGGTGTTTTCCAATGAGTTCTGTCTTCTCATTATATGGCCAAAATATTTAAGCTTCAGCTTTGGTATTTGACTTTCTAGCGAACAGCTTGAATTAATTTCTTTAATCTTGTTAAAGAGTAAGCACTTAATTAGTGCAATAGCGCTGTCTCTCTCTCTCTTCATTCGTCCACTCACCTATCTATATATAAAGCATAGAAAGTTACCCTGGTAAGTAAAGAAATATCTACTAAGCACCTCTTACGTGATAAGAAGTATGATAAGCACCAAGAATACAAACACAAGTAAAAAGAAAGATGATCCCTGCCCTCAAAGATCTTACATTCTGGTGAGAGAAGAGAACATGCTAAAGGGTAATGAAGAGGGAAGGCTGTATTTTGTACTTTAGTAATTTATATGAGGGGCAGCTAGGGACATAGCTAATAGAGTTCAGGGCCTAGAGTGAGGAAGACTCATCTTCCTGAGTTCAAATCTGACCTCAGACACTTACTAGCTGTGTCACCCTAGGCAAGTCACTTAACCCCATTTGCCTCACTTTTTTCATCTGTCAAATGAGCTGGAGAAGGAAATGGCAAACCACTGGAGTATCTTTGCCAAGAAAACCCCAAAAGGGATCACGAAGAGTCAGACATGACTGAAAAATGACTAAACAGCAAAGTTTATATAAGAACAACTCCAGAGGGCAGCCAGACCATTTATTGCTTAGTTTGGTATAACCTATACTTTTGGCATTTTTCTGATGAGAGTTTAGGAGTTTGGGGGTGGGGAGAAGATCAAGCACTAGTTTACTGCTCCTGAAACTTAGTGTTAGGATCCTGACACATTCAATATTTACCTGGCCTGCCCTATAGCATTCATATGAGCACACTTGAGCTTTATTTTTGTTAAAGCATGGCTGGAACTTTAATCTGCTAATATTACTTAGTAATTATCTGATAATATTATGTTATCATAGAACAGACAAGACTTCTTAAACCTCAGCACTGTGTTTTGAAGAAGTCATGTTGCCAATTCCTCCTCCTCTAACAGTAATTCATTCTCTTTTTTATTGTCTTTTGACAATACATGATAACTTTCAATATGCCCCTTTAAAACAGGACATAGTAAGGGATATAGATTTGAGTGTATATAATTAACAGTATTTTTTTTCTCTCTCTAGGCATTTGGCAAAGAATAAGGCCATGTTTTTCACAGAGCAAAGCCCGGTGTAGCTTAATGGAAATAGAATGCGCCCAGGACAGCCATCAACCATGTTTTTAAAGGGTCTTTGGGGATGGGTATGATAGGAATACTAAGCACAGTAGTAGGTAGTGTTCTAATGAAAATGAGAAAATTCTACATAATGGACTATTTTCAGTACTAATCATGAGGAACTTTGACTGAAATTTTAACATTTGACAACCTACATATACAGGGCTAGGAAATTCCTTTTAATGTCTCTTACAACCCTAAAGCTTTGGGTGGTATTCTGCTTAAACCCTCATACACACACACACACACACACACACACAAGTTCTATGAAGACTGTAGTGCAGAATTCAGTCTCATTTCCAAGGTTGTCCTTGATTGGCAATAATAAAAAATAAATTTAATGCCAGAACAAGAGATAGGTACAGAAGCCAAATCAATCACACTTTCCACCCTGGTCTACCTTCCTGCCTTTATGCCATAAAATTTAATCTTTTTTTTTGTTAAACTCTTTCTTTGTTGTTCCCTTAACCATTAAGAAAGAAAAAGAGAAAGAAAGAAAAGAAAAAAGGAAGGAAGGAAGGGAGAGAGGGAGGGAGGGAGGAAGAAAGAAAGAAAGAAAAGAAAAGAAAAGAAAAGAAAAAAGGAAGGAAGCAATAAAGAAGGAAAAAGAAATTATGGCATTTGACTTACTGTTCTCTAAAGTCACTTCTAACCCTAAATTCTATAATGCTATTCCTAGCACTTGGACCCCTGTTCATGCACACATCTCAGAAACACATGAGCTACTCTGGAATCAAGGCATTCTGCAAATAAACAATCAAAATCGTAGTTTATAAGCCCTCATTGATATGCTTATTTTTATTAGCCAGCCAGAAGCAAAAACTAAGAGATGTACAATCAGGTAATATGCATTGGAAGGTGCTGAAGTAAGGAATATGTATGTCTAGGAAACATATATGAAGTATCACATGCAAGGAACTTGTATGACCAGGACATGAAAATAAAGGGTGTACATTAGGGGTCGATTTAACCAGGACACCCACATGGAGGATAGCTATGTAGCCAGATGCATGTGGCCAGGATAACTCACACCTCCAATGCTGCAGAGTTGTCAAGGAATTTTAGCAGTCAGTGAGACATCATGTCTTTGCTTTCTGCTAATGGTCTCTTGGCTGCTGAACTGCTCTCCACTACCAACTCTTGGTCTTCATCTCTCTCTAGCTTCCTCAAGACCACTTATTGCTCTCTCTACTGTAATCTATTGAGTTATGATAGTTAAAATATCTCTCTAATAGGGATAGCTATAGCTCTTTTAATGCATACATGTGGGCTATAGGCTACCACACCTAGGCAGGCAGAAGAGAAGCTATTGGAAAGCTCTAGTCTAGATTAAATCTATTCTTGTTAATTGCCATTAACGGGTACTGATTCAAAGTCTGTAGTCAGGTTAGGAAACTCCTTTAAACTTTTGTTACAACTCTTATTGAGAAGAATATCCAAATCATTTTTGGGGTCTTTGCCAAAAGAAAAACCATAGGAGCTGAAGAATGGAATACTGAGGTGAGCCCTATTCCCAAGATCCTCCTTGATTGGCATGAAAATTAATTAAGGACAAGAACAAGAAATAGGTGAAGAAGCTAAGGCAATCACATTCCACCGCCCTCATCCCATCCACCTTCTGGCTTTATTATGTCTACCTGACAGAAATCGAACCTCCCTGATCAGCTCTTCAAAAAAAGAAATATTGTGGAAAATGCTGTCCACATCCAGAGAAAGAACTGATGGAGTCTGAATGCAGACTGAAGTATACTGTTTTCACTTTTTTGGCTTTTTCACGTTTTTTTCCTTTTGTTCTGTTTTTTCTTTCACAACATGACTAATATGGAAATATGTTTAACATGATTGAACATGTATAACCTATATCAGATTGCTTGCCATTTTGGGGAGGGAAGAGGGGAGGGAGGGAAAAGGCGAGGGAAGAAAGAAGGGAAGGAGGGAGGGAGAAAAATTTGGAACTCAGAATCTTTCAAAAAGTGAATGTTGAAAATTGTCTTCACATGTAATTGAAAAAATAAAATACTATTAAATAAAAATGGGGAAAAAAAGAAGAAATATTTTCCATCTCTACATCTAAACTTTGCCATTATTAAACAACATTTTCCACTTAAGGGAAGCAGTGTAATGAAGTGAAAGATCAAAACTGGGACTGAGACTCAAAATTCTAATGGTTCTAATTCTACCTCCACTAATAACTAGCTGTGTGATGTTAGAGAAATCATTTAAACCTCTCCAGCCTTAATTTCCTCATCTATTTTGTTGTTCAGTTGTGTACGACTCTGTGTCCTCATTTGCAAAAGGTCTCTAAAAACGGGCAGTTAGGTGGAATGCTGGATGGAGCATTGGATCTGGAGTCAGGAAGACCTGAGTTAAAATCTGGCCTCAGATACTTTACTAGCTGTGTGACTCTGGGCAAGTCACTTAATCGCTGTTTGACTCAGCTTCCTTATTTGTAAAATGAGGACAATAGCTTTCCAGATTATTGTGAGGATCAAATGAGGTAGTAATTGTCAAGTGCTTAGTATAGTGCCTGGCACATAGTAGGTGTTTAATAAAGTCTTCTTCCTTCCTTCCTTCCTTCCTTCCTTCCTTTCTTCCAAGTTACATTGGTACCCCATGGAATATTAAAACAATTAGAGGGGGCAGCTGGGTGGTGCGGTAGCTAGAGCACCGGCCCTGGAGTCAGGAGGATCTAAGTTCAAATCGGGCCTCAGACACATAACACTCACTAGCTGTGTGACTCTGGGCAAATCACTTAACCCCAATTGCCTCATCAAAAAACAAATCAAAACAAACAAAAACAATCAGAGGCAGTCCTCCAATATCTTGAGTAAAGCTTCTACAAAGACTTCCTGGAGGAACAGAGACAAGAATGGTAAAGGATAAAAAGGTATGGGTGAGTTGTGTTCTGAATCACTGGAAGGAGTAACTGCATTGACAGTGTGTACATGTGGATACATAGAAATGTACTCCCGTAAGAGACATCAATATCCTCAGTTAATTATAAATGAAAAGTCCTCTCACTTTCCACACTTGGTTTCTTGACAACTTTTATGTATAAACCTCATATTTTATGCACCTGCACATCACTACATAATCATGATAAATGCCACACAACATTTGACTGGCTGTATGGAATACTTCAAAAAAAAAGCAAGGAACTTGGAGTCAGAGGCCTAAGTTGCAGTCAGGACTCTGTCCACCTATCATAGCTAAGTAAGTGGGCAGAGTCCTGGCCTCTTGCTATCTGGGTGGCCTTGGGCAAGTCATTGAACCTCCAAGTTTCTGTTTATTTATATTCCTATAAAGTGGGATAAGTAAACTACCTCTCACTTCACATACCCAAGCTATGCCAAGGTCTGTTGATTTCACCTTTGCAGTATTTCCTCAATACGCCCTGCTTCTCTCTTGATACTACCACCATTCTGACGTAGGCCCTCATCGCCTCACACATAGATTACTGCAATAACCAGCTGGTGGGTCGGCCTGCTCCTGCTCTGTCCCCGCTCCAATCCAACCTCTGTTCAGCCACTAAAATGATTTTCCTAAAAAAGGAGGTCTGATTATGTAACCCCCCACCCCCACAAATTCCAATGGCTTCCTATTGCCTCCAGGTGCAAATACAAAATGTTCTGTTGGCATTCAAAGCCTTTCATAACCTAACCCCCTCCTATCTTTGATTCTAAAGTGCTATATAAATGAACATTGTACATTCCAATCAGACACAACCAACAAGCACTTTGAATGGCTTTTATTCTAGGTGACAGAAATGCAAGTTGGCTTGCTAAATGCCTCATTTAAAATTGATCTATTGCTAATTTCTCTGGGAGCTATTATACAAAAGGTGAGATTCAGGGATTAAATGCACAAGCAATCAGAACCCAAGGGTTAGAATAGATGAACTTTGACATCCTTTTCTACTCTAAAATTTTGTGACTCATGAACACCTAAACATATGCTCTATTTATGTCTGATGGTAGCCATGGTGGGGGGAGGTGAAAGGGAAGAGAAAAAAGGAGAAAAAAATGTATTATATATAAATTTATCATATATGTAAATGAAATAGCAAGTTGTACCTAATAGATTTTCAGTTTCATGTGCAATCATTCTTTATTATACTATGTTAAGGAAATTCTTGTTTTGTTCTATAAGTTAAAATAAAATAAATTTTAAAAATAAAATGCCATGATCAAATGAGGTTTATTTGCCCAGAGCTAAATCGGGGCAAGAAATATCTTGGATTTAGAGTACAATAGTCTTTAATGACAAAATTCTTATCCCTTGTGACTCTACAGAAAGATTTTCATACATATGGTCCATTCTTACAATTATCCCCTGAAGCCATAAGTTGGCTCAAAACAAGTTGAATGCAATAATACAATATTAAATTTGTGGTTATTCATTACCAAAAACATCAATATTTTTCATCCAATTTTTATGTCATTTCTCCTTGTATGCCTTTCAATTTCTAGTTCTATATTCTTGCAAACTCATACTTCATTATACATTGTCTTTATAACAAGTATCTTTTACAGTTTAAACCATTTGGTCTTTTCAGTTTTTTGCCTTAGCTATCTGTAGTGATTTTGAACAAGATGTAATTCTTTTAGGTCTTGGTTTCCTAATCTGTGAAATGAGGAGGTTTGGTGATATGATCTCTACAATTCTTCTACCCCAAGTATGTGAAGACATCCCCCAGCAGAATGGGCAGATGAGAACAATTTGTTCCAACAGCCATGAAGGCAGCTGAATTAGGCATTGTGGAGTTGGTCAGAAAATAAAACCGCCAAAGTCATCCTCTGCATCCTGGGACATCACCAGTAATACTGATATTTGTCTTGCCACTGAACTTCAGTGACTCTGGAAGCGAGAATGAGGCTGATAGTTTTGTACAATTCTGCCTCACTTAAATCCAATTCACATGAAAGTCTGTCATTGGTCCTTTCAAAAATGGATGAAGTGATGACAACAACCACAACCTTGGTTGTGTGTTATGTACACAAAAAGCACCATATAACAACCCAAAGGTAAAAAGACTGGCTGCTAATGTAAAAATCATTCCTGAATCAACTAACTGTGTGCATTCAAACTTGCTAGATTTGTTCGTGCAAAAATAAAATTAAACACAAAACTAGAAGACTTAAGATGAGAATATGCGGTATTCAATTGAGGCAACTTTGGCCAGCAAACTTAAAACAGACTATTGATGCAAAAAAAATTGTAAATTAAATAAAATAATAGACCCTGAGAAATAGACATTTTTAAAAGAATTTAACTTATGTAAATCAACTAGGAGACCAAAACAGCAGACAAGCCATCTCACTGCAGACATACTCCATCTCGTTACCAAATGGAGAAATGTGCCAGCCAAGGGCAGTAACAAGCTTGGAATACAAACCATTTGTAAAGTTTTATAGGGACAGATGTTGGAAATAATGATTATTACTTCATAATACAACAAGAAGCAATTGAGGAAAAAACCTGGTGAGAGACTCAGTTAAGTAAGATGATCCCAAGGACATTTAAGGATGAAACTGGAAAGAAGCTGACAAACATGTATAGAATGGAAAAAATCTGTCAAGGTTTCTATAACAGACTCTTTTTCTCCATCAATAATTCTCCATCCATGATACTGGATCCAAATATCACAGTCTATAATGTGCTACATTATCAAGTAGAGAACAAAGATGGGAAGAGCAGTTGGACAAGATCAAATATACGTATACAAAGGAAGTCTGTAAGAGAGACAATCCAAATATGAAAGCTTTGAGCAAATGATTCTCAAGGTACCTGAAAGAGAAGAAGATATAAGTACTTAGAAAAAAAAATCCTGGACTTTATTGCCATTAAAAAAGACACCTGGGAAAATATAAATAACTATCAACCTATATGCCCCCTTTCTCATCTTTATAAGACCTTTAGGAGAATAATAAAAAACCTCTATCAGAACATCCTTGATGGGGGCATGAGAAGAGAATGTGCAGGTTTTTGCAATATACATACATATAAAACAAAATGCTTTCTTAAAAGCTCTCCTTCAGCACAGGGTTTGCCACTCTGACCTCCAGGCAGAAGCAAAGTTTAGCATTTGACCTTCCACCCCAGTTCCTCTGCTCTAGCTATTGAACCAGGACCAGAGACCCTCCAGAGTCCCTGCCCCCAATTCAGGAGGAGATAATCAGCTCTACAGTGGAGATGATGCTGAGGCAGAGCTGTCCTTGCTGATGACTGGTGTCTTATGACCCTGTTAGGTGCTAGTCCCCTGACTCAGGTCCATCCAGCCTTCAACCCCTGCCTTTGACCCTTTGACCATCAGGTTATTTCGCATCCGGGAAGGACCAGAGGTTTTCTGTCTGCCTTGCTACCCCCCCCAGGCACACTCCCCCCAGCCCCAGCAAGGAAATCATTCCTACTAGAAAGAGTGTAACAATTTACCGTACTATGGTGCCACTCAAAAACCCTGTGATTCAAAGTCATAGGTTGCCTAGGCAGAAGCTCTCTTCCCCACCACTCTCAACTGACTCACATCCCATCCATTTATAATTATGGGGGTTGATGAGTCAATTAATCAATTACCCAAACCCTCTTAAAGTCAGTGACAAGTTACTATGGCCAGTACCTTTGTCAGGTAAGAACATATAACTGAATCATGTCTAAATTAAACATATCTAATTGTCTGAGTAATAAATATCAACTAATAATTATGGGGTAAGCACATGTCATTTATATCACATGCTACTCTCCCCTTTCATTGTGCAGAAAACTCCAAATCTTTCCATGTTTATCTGAATTCCTCATATTCATCATTTGTGAATATATAATTAATATCCTATTATATTTGTATATGATATTTTTTCACCTGTCCAATTAATGGGCAACCACTTGGCTCTAATCTTGCTACAACAAAGTGCTGCTATGAATAGTTTGTCATATAATGGTCCTTTTGCTTCTATCTTTGACTTTCTTGGTATAAATGCCCAATAGTAGGACTTCTGGGTCCTAGTACATGGACAGTTTAATCACTTTGATGACTCCTGCTTTATGACTTAGTCTGAACTCTGGTAATACTATGCCCCTTTTTCACTCTTACTTTTTTCATAATTGCTTCCCTTGAAATTCTGGCCCTTTCATTCTTTCAAATGAGAATTCATCATTCTAGTTAAGAGTGCACTGGAGCAAGCTCTAACCAGTTTGCTAATGCCCGTTGTTAAATTTTCAGGGTTAGGAGAAATTGGCAATCTACAAATCAGGGCTTGACTTATTGTCTTGTTGACTGTCTGGACTTAAGTGTTGATAATGCAGATTAAACTTTGAAGTGTATGGTCAGACATTCCCCGAGTTGTTAAACATTTACCAATACAACACAGTGTTGTTCTATAAATACTTCTTGAAGTACTTGAAGCAGGAGCATAGTAAAGGGCTCAGGGAATGAAATCACCACCAGATTGGAGGCCTAGTAAATGCAGACTAACAACAACAAAAACAATAATAATAATATTTAGCAACAACAATAATAATAAACAACTACTTGCATTTATATGGTACTCTTAATGTTTGCAAGGTACTTTTGTATTCATTTTCTCATCTGAATCTCATAACACCCCAGGCTCTATCCTACTCACCACAGGGGCTGTGCAAAACCTTTTCATTTCTCCTCAAGCTTCGATGGCACTCTCCTCCCACCCCCACCCCCAACTGAAGACCTCACCTCAGACTTCGCCAAACAACTACAGACCATTCCCTAAGAACTCTCCCCTCCTCCTCATCTCACATGACTCAGATGCCTTCTGCAACTATCTCCTCCATTTCACTTCTTCATGTGAGACAGGGCTCTCCCAGCTCTAATCTGTCCTCCACTCAGCTGCCAAAGTGATTTTCATAAAATAAGGTCAGGTCTGTCTATGTCACCGCTCCCTACCCACCTTCTCCATTCAATAAACTCCAATGACTTGATTACCTTCAGGATTAAGTAGAAAACCTTCAGTTTGGCATTTAAAGCCCTTTACAGCCTGCCTCTTTCCTACTTTTCCACCTTGTTATAATTTATTCCCCTCCTCTTGCTGTAAGAACCTGACCTCCTCACCACTTCTCAAATAGAGCTCTCTATCTCTGGTCTCCATGACTTCTCACTTCTCACTGACTGTGACCCATGCCTTAAATGCTCATCCTCTTCACTTCTGCCTCTTAGCTTCTCTGGCTTTCTTTAAGACCCAGTTCAAATTTCATCCTTTGCAAGAGGACTTCCCTAGTTCCCCCGTCCCCCCAACTAGTACCTGCCCTCTCAGATTACCTCTCATTTATAATGTACATGTCTTGTATGTACATAGATACTTTGTTGTTCTACCCCTAGTAGAATGTGAGCTCCTTGAGGGCAACTTGAGAGCTTGTATTCTGATGGCTTAGCTTTTATAATTGAAGGTTCATTTCAACACGGTGGTAAGGCATCAGAGCAGAACTTCTGTGTTAGAATGCAAACTTATGTTATATTAATAGAAATATACTGTTCATAGCAAAGGAAGTAACAGTTCCACCTTATTGTGCCCTATTTCTTGAAGTACACTGATTGGAATATATCTAGAGGAAGGTGAGCAACAAATGAAACAAAGAATGGTTGATCCAGCAATACCACTACTAGATCATAAAAAAGGGACCCACGTGTACAAAAATATTTATAGCACCTCTTTTTGTGGTGGCCAAGAATTGGAAATTAAGGGGATGCTTGTTAATTGGGGAATGGCTGAACAAGTTGTGGTATATGAATGTAATGAAATACTATTGTGCTATAAGAAATGACAAGCAGACAGATTTCAGAAAAACTTGGAAAGACCTACATGAACTGATGCTGAGTGAAGTGAGCAGAACCAGGAAAACACTGGATACAATAACAGCAACATTGTGTGATGACCAACTTTAATAGACTTTGCTTTTTTCAACTATACAATGATTTAAGACAATTCCTAAAGTCTCATGATAGAAAATGTTATCCACACCCAGAGAAAAAACAATGGATTCTGAATGCAGATCAAAGCATACTATTTTCTCTCTTTTTTGGTTTTTTCTTTCTCGTGGTTTTACCTTCTTGTTCTGATTCTTCTTTCACAACACAACTACTGTGGAAATATGTTTAGTTTGATTGTACATGTATAGCCCATATCAGATTGCTTGCCATCTTGAGGAGGAGGGAGAAAAAAATTGGAACTCAAAATCTTATAAAAGTGAATGTTGAAAAATAAATTTATACACACACACACACTTTAAAAAAATAATCATTGATAAAACTGAGACTATTCAGCCTGAAAATTTGAAGACTTATCCAGGCATGAGGTGGTGAATAACATAATAATTGTCTCCAAGTATTTGTGGGGACCAATATGCACAAAATTCTTACATATGATCCTAAGCCCCAGATAAGTAATTATTCGAAGGCTGCTATCATGTGGAAGAGGGGCTAGATTTATTCATTACAGTTCCAAAAGTCAGAAGACCAATGGGTAGAAGATACAGAGGGGCAGATATTGGCTCAATAAATATAAAGAGAAACTTCCTAACAATTTAGAGTTATCCACAAATGCAGTGGACTGCCTAAAGAGGCAGCAAGTTTGATGGCACTTTTGGTCTTCAAAAGGAGTCTCATTGTTCATTTGTCTTAGTTACGTATCTAATACTCTTGCATTAGATGAGATATTAGATAAGATGACCTCTGAGGTCTCTTCCAATTCAGAAGTTCTATGATCTATATTTGAGCGTAGTATGTGCATAGAAGAATCTGTGAAAAACAAAGTTGCACCATAATGTTTCTGACACTATAATTATCTGAGATGCCATCTGCAAATTTACTTAAATGTTTTCTAGTCAAAATTACCTGAAAATAATTTTATCTACTTGTCTATTCATTTCCCAGGGTGCCATAACATCTAAACAGAGATATTTTAGGAACAAGATTATTAAAACCTTTCTTACTCTCTCAGAGACAGAATATTTTCTTAATATGTAGCTACTTTTCAGTGTCTCCTAATGGTAATGACTCATAATTCAGGAGAGATCATGTAGCTAAGAGGGCTAAGCCTTGAACTCAAACTCAGAAATTCTTTGCTTGCCCTTTTCTTTTGCAGTGAATATGGCATTGTTAATGTACATAACTCTAAAAAAGAAGGAATTTGCCTACTGCTCAGAGGTAGTATTAGTGGTAATGATTGCCATGTTTATGTACAAATTCCTTTCCCTGTTTTAGGTAGGGATGGTTTTCAGTGGTTCATTTTGGCCATTTGCATTAGGGACACATTTAAGATATAATAATATACCAGGGTCTGGGCAGACCTCAGAGCCTCACCTGGTGATCACTAACTCAGTCACTGCCACAATTGTCTTCTCCTCTTCAAGTTTTGCCAAGGTTTCCAAGACAGGGAGAATAGGCAGTAATGATGTCCTCTGACCTGGTCTGCTCATGAACTTGACTATCAGAGTTAACCCCCTAAAGAAATCAATGGGCTCCACCAGTGACTCCTTCTCACCAAAAAAGTTGGCAATCCTTTTATCCCCAAACTCCATTTCTCCCCTCATTTAATTTAACAAGATTAGATGCAGTGTTACCAAAACACAGATGAGCAAAAAGGCTTCCTCAAATCATACAACAAAACATATTTGCTACTGCTGATGTCTTATAAATACAACCTGTGTTCTCCAGTGATGATGTGAATTGGGATATTAGATTTATAAAAGAATAGAATAGTTGCAGATATGCATGGTATGGTGGGAATTGAAAAGTCTGTAGGGTTGGAGGACTGTGGTTCAAATTCCACTGCAGAGACTTCTTTCCTTTGAGGCTGATTTCCTTAGTCACTTAATCTCCCTACCACTCAGTTTCCATCATCCGTAAAATAAAAGTGTTGAAGTAAGATTCCTTCCAGTTCTAGAGAAAGCATTCTGTGATCCTCTGGGCTGCTCTTTGTAGTGGAAGACTGCTTGTTGGTTGTTGTCCTTTGTTCTCGAAGAGGACCAAAATGACATCACTATGTTGGAGTCAAGTTGCAGTGTGTCCGACCGTGGCTGATCAGACCAGTAGGAGCTCAGAAGTAGAACAAAAATAGTCCATGTGACCATTTGGGGTAGATTCTCTAAATTTGGGCATCTTGTGTTTCTCTTGAGCTATTTCAATTCTGCTTTGCTTATAGAGCTTACCACCTTCTCTGATATAGGCATACCATGCTGAGCGGTCGGTCCTGTGCCAGTGTCTCCCATGTCACATAATCAATTCCGAAGTTCTTAAGAGAGACCTTGAGAGTGTCTGTGTATTGGTTCTTCTGACCATCATGTGAAGGCTTGCCCTGTGTGAGTTCTCCATAAAACAGCCTTTTCGGCAAGCATATATTTTGCATTCAAACAACATGGCCAACCTGTAGGAGTTGCGCTTTCTAAAGTAGAGTTTGAATGCTTGGCAGGCTAGTTCGAAAAAGGACCTCTAGTCTGGTATCTTATCCTGCCAGGTGATCTTCAGAATCTTCCTAAGACAATTCAAATGGAAGCAATTCAGTTTCCTGGCATGGCACTGGTATGTTCTCCAGGTTTCACAGGCATACAACAATGAGGTCAGCACAATAGCTATGTAGACCTTCAATTTGGTAGTCAGTTTAATACCTCTTCTTTCCCACTTTCCTTTGGAGCCTCCCAAACACTGAGCTAGCTCTGGCAATGCATTGGTCAACTTCATTATCAATGCGTACATCCCTGGAAAGTACACTATCAAGGTAAATGAACTTATCTACAACTTTCATAACTTCTCCATTTACTTAACCAATGGTTCCATGTATGGATGGTGTGGTGGTGGCTGATGTAGGACTTGTGTTTTCTTGGTGTTAATTTTAGGCCAAAATTAGCACAAGCAGCAGAGAATCGATCCATACTTTGTTGCATCTCAGCTTCAGAGGTTGCATTGAGTGCACGGATCATCTGCAAACAGAAAATCATGCACCAATACTCCCTCCACTTTGGTCTTGGCTTGTAGCCTTTTCAGGTTGAAGAATTTACCACCAGTGTGGTAGCTGCTTTTGATGCCATGCTCATCCTCATTGAAAGCATTTGATAACATGGCTAAAAGCATTATGTTCAAAAGCGTGGGAGCAAGCACACAGCCTTGTTTCACTCCACTGGTGACTGGAAAAGCACAAGAGCATCCTCCATTATCCAGAACCGAAGCAAGCATGCCATCATGAAACTGACATACAATGCTGATGAACTCTGAGCAACCAAATTTTGACATTATTTTCCATAAGCCCTCATGACTGACAGTATCAAAGTCCTTGATCAGATCTACAAACATATACAGATCTCTGTTCTGCTCCTGGCATTTCTCCTGGAGTTGTTGGGCAACAAACACCATATCAACCATTCCTCAGCCCTTTCTGATGCCACACTGGCTTTCAGCTAGATCGCCAACTTCCAGGTGAAGGATCAGCCTATTAAGGAAGATTCTGGCAAGAATCTTGCCAGCAATGACTAAAAGAGATACTCCCCTGTGATTGTCACAGGACCTGGACAACTGGGTGTTAAATGAGATGATCTCTAAGGTGCCTTTCAGATCCATATTCTATGATCCTTATGGATCGATGGTAAGCAGAATATTTGATCGCTTTTTTTTTTACAACAATAATAATAGTAATTGTTTTCAGTTGTTTCAGTCATATCCAACTCTTCATGCCCCATTTGGGGATTTCTTGGCACAGAGACCGGAGTGGTATTCAATTTCCTTCCCCAGTTCATTTTACAGATGAGGAACTGAGCCCAATAGGACTAAGTGACTTGCCTAGGATCACACAACTAGTAAGTGTCTGAGGACAAATTTGAACTCAGGTCTTCCAGGCCCGGGCTTCATCCACTGTACCACCTAGCTGTCCAAATAATAATAATAGCTTACATAAATTAAAAACTTTGAATCCTTCCAACAATCCTCTGAGGAAGGTAATCCCTACCATTTTAGGGATGAGGAAACTCTGACTGAGAAGTAAAGTAGCTTGCACAAAATCACACAACAAATAAACAACAGGGCCAGGATTTGAACTCGTGTTCTGACACAGAGTCCACTTCACTTTCCACTACCTGTTACCTACTTTCAGTAGTAGAGATTCAGTTGGATCCCAATTACTTTGAATAATGGATCCCCTAATGTTGAGTTGTTTTTCAGTAGTGTCCCACTCTCCATGACTCCATCTGGGGTTTTCTTGGCAAAGATATTAGAGTGGTTTGCCATTTCCTTCTCCAGCTCATTTTATAGATGAGGAAACTGAGGCAAACAGGGTTAAGTGACTTGTCCAGAATCACACAGGTGGTAAGTGTCTGATGCCGGATTTGAACTTAGGAAGATGAATCTTCCTGATTCCAGGCCCAGCACTGTATCTGTTACACCTCCTAGGTGTTCCATCCTCTAAACTGGTCACATTATTCAAATTCACATTGTGTATTTCCATGGAGCTAGACCCAATTACAATATTTTACATAATTATAATTTCAAATAGTGAGAATTGGAATGAATGGGACCACTTCAGGAAATTCATAATTTGCACTAATTGGAACCTAGTTGTATTTATACAATCATTAGTACTCTTTCAGCCTGTTTCCCTTATCACCCCAGTTATATATTTACAAGACTACTAGCTGAGGTTAGGGAAACAGTAACAAAACTTCTCTTTCTGAAGTTACCCTGAATGGCTTTCAGAGTAATGACATTAGATTCATTACCATCATCAATCAATTAATCAGTCAACATAGCGCCTACTATGTGCCAGACACCTAGTTATGTTTAGGAATACAAAAAACAAACATGAATCTGCCTCTGACTTCAAGGAGTTGATATTGATCAGGGGAAATAGTAGCATACATATAATGATAATAATAATAATAATAATAACGATAGCATTTATATAGTGTTTTAAAGTTTATCTTTAGATGCAAGAAAGGCAGGTGCTTGGGAACAGGAAGACCTGAGTAAGGAAGATCCAAGTCAGGAAGACCTGAGTTCAAATCAGGCCTCAGACACTTACTAGCTGTGTGAACCTGGGCAAATCACTTAACCTCTCTTTGTCTCAGTTTCCTCATCTGCTTTAAATGGAGATAATAACAGCACCTACCCTTCAGGATTGCTATGAGGATCAAATGAAATAATAAAGTACTTGGCATAAAGTAGATGCTCCATAAATATAATCAATCCTCAACTTTTGCAGGGAGAACGTTTCTAGGAAATGGCATAAAAAGTCAAAACACGAATATGCTACATTGAACCTATGGGAAATAGGGGGTTAGGTTCCCATGACCACCAAAAGCTGTTATCTTTAGCTAGAGATTGCTGAAAATACACTTCTCTGGATATAATTCTTTATACCAAAACATTAATTCTGATAATACGAACTTTTTCTAACATAGTAACCATGAAATAACCTATAAAAAGAAGGGCAGAGGAGAGGTAATGATGGCCAGGACCAGAGGGGCAGGGGCAGTGATGTCAGAAGAACTCCCCACAGTAAAAAACAAGGGAACCCACCAATTTTTTTTCTGTGAGGCAATTGGGGTTAAGTGACTTGGAGCTAGTGAGGGCTATGTATCTGAGACTGGATTTGAACTCAGGTCCTCCTGACCCCAGGGCCGGTGCTCTAGCCACTGTGCCATCTAGCTGCGCCCCTACCTGTTATTTCTGATCTCCCTTTGGCTCTGTGGTTGAACTGTTCCTTGATGAAGAGCCCGTACCCTGGCGTGAGTCCCTGCTCAGAACTGCCACTTGGCCCAGGTCGGCTCTGCTGCCTTCAGCTGCCAACATGAAAGTGAAAATGAGGTTACCAACAAAATAACACCAAGCCTTGAATTTTGAGGACTGAGTGTATTTATTCCCTTCCACTTATGGCTTGCAAAGTGGATTACGTTAGTTACCTTGTTTTATATGAATATATAATGTGTATTTATATATAGGTTTATGTAAAATATAGACAGTGTCTGAGACAGGACTCAAACTCAGGTCTTCCAGCTCCAAGTCGCTACCACAATAAAAAGCCAATTAAAATAAGTCTAATGACATCAGTTAAAAATGAGACTTTTTTAAAGCATTATACTCACTCGACCCTTTTGGCCACAGCCATAAACTGAGGATGTCAATTCACAATTAACCCAAAGCTCTTGGAGGAAAGACAAACTTTCCCCTCACCCCAACTTCTGTGTGGCTACGTTGGAAATTGCTTACTTCAGGATGGTTGGGTTGTGTAGTGGATAGAGCATGGTACTTGGGGAATGGTACTTACCAACGTGGTCCTGGGGAAGTCACTTAACCTTTCTTGACCTCAGTTTCCTTATATATAAAATGGGAATAATAATAAGATCTAGTCCCAAGGTAGGATCAAATAAAATGCAAAACGCTTTGCAAACCTAAAGGACTACAGAAATGTTAGATATTATTATTAATAAGACTGTGGAAAACAGAGAGAGCAGGGAAGACCTGGTCTCAGATCCAGGAAGGCCTAGGTTTAACTCCTGTTTCTAATATGCATTGGTTACGTGACCCTGGTCAAGTCACCTAACCTCTTGGTGCGCTAAGTCTAAACAACTCTCTAAGAGTCATCCAGTCTCATGATTTAGATATCATCCTTTATTTCTCCCAGGAGTGTATTGCTTCTAAATATTTAACAACTGGCTTTCTGGAAACCCTGGACATACTCGTAAATTTAATATGCATTATTATCATTTTTCTCCGAAGAAAGTGATTATCTAGACAAGACACTGTCTACGCAATCAACCAAACAACAGCTCAAACCCTGATTTGTGGTGTTTGCCAATTTCTGAGGTGTTTGTTCTTACGCTGAAAATTTAACGATCAGGTCTCTAAAGCCAGTCTGAACTGGTTCCAGCACACTTCTGCTGTCCCTCTCCCTCACCACCCCCATCCAATCAGTTGTCTGTTCCTATCATTTCTACCTTTGTGACATCTTTCTTATATGCCTCCCTCTTTCTTCTGACAGTACAGACCCTTATCACCTCATGCCTTTTGTTACCGTTTAGTCATTTATCGTCTGTGTCCAACTCTTCATGACCCTTTTGGGGGTTTTCTTGGCAAAGGGGGTTTTCTGGAGTGGTTTGCCATTTCCTTCTCCAGCTCATTTGACAGATGAGGAAACTGAGACAAACAGTGACTTGCCCAGGGTCACATAGCTAGTAGGATTTGAACTCAGGAAGAGGAGTGTTCCTGACTCCAGGTCCAGCACTCTATCCACTGTGCCACCTAGCTACACTTCATGCCTAGACTATAGCCACAGCCTGCTTAGTCTCCCTCTTCCAATTCTTTCCCTACTCCATTCAGCTATGAAATTGATTTTCCTAAAACAGAAGGTCTGATGATATCTCTCTCCTATTCAATAAATTCCAATGGCTCCCCATTACCTCAAGGATCAAATATAAAATCCTCCATTGGGCTCTTAAAGCCCTTCCTATTTTCTCAGTCTTCTTACACCTTAAACCTACCCCCTGTCCCTTTTGTACTCTGTGATATAGTGACACTGGGCTCCTTGCTGATTTCCACACGACACCATTTCCTGACTCTGGGCATCTTCATTGGCCGGTGCCTGGAAGTCTCTGCCTCCTCATCTCCACCTCTTAGCTTCCCTGGCTCCCTTCAAGTCCCAGCTAAAACCCCGCCTTCTACAGGAAAGTGTTCCTAATCCCCCATGATTCTAGGGCACTCCCTCTATTGATTATTTCTATTTTATCTTGTATATAACTTGTTTGCATCACACATTGTCTTAGTTAGACTGTGAGCCCCTTAAGAGTAAGGGGTATCTTTTGCCTTTCTCTGTATCCCTAGCACTTAGCCCAGTGCCTGGCACATAGTTAGTGTTTAATTAATGCTATTTAACTGACTCAGTTGCAGAAAAGGTGCCAATCTTAATTGGAAAAGGAATTTCCTAGTAGAAAGCTAGAAAACAATTTTTACAGCAAATGTCTCTGATAAAGGCCTCCTTTCTCAAATACATAGCGAACGAGTCAAATTTATAAGAATACAAGTCATTCTCCAATTGACAGCTGGTCAAAGGATATGAATAGGCAGTTTTTAGATGAAGAAATCAAAGCTATATGTAGTCATATAAAAATGCTCTAAATCACTTTTGATTAGAGAAATGCAAATTAACACAACTTTGAGGTACTACATCATACCTGTTAATATGACAGAAAAGAAAAATGATAAATGGAGAGGATATGAGAAAATTGGGACACTAACGCACTGTTGGTGGAATTGTGAATTGGTCCAACCATTCTGTAGAGCAATTTGGAACTATGCCTAAGAGCAAACCGTGCATACCCTTTGATCCAGCAATACCACTACTAGGTCTGTATCCCAAAGTGATTTTTTAAAAAAGGAAAGGGACCTATTTGTACAAAAATATTTTTAGCAGCACTTTTTATGGTGGCAAAGAATTAGAAATTGATGGATGCCCATCAAGTGGGGAATAGCTGAACAAGTTGTGGTATATGAATATAATATGAATGCAATACTATTGTGCTATAAGAAATGATGAGCAGGTAGATTTCAGAAAAACCTGGAAAGACTTACATGAACTGATGTTGAGTGAAGTGAACAGAACCAGAACATTGTACACAGTATCAGCAACATTCTATGATAATCAACTGTGAATGACTTAGCTATTCCCAGTATTACAATGATCTATGACAAGTCAAAGGTCTCATCAGGAAAATTGCTATTCACATTCAGAGAAAGAACTGATGGAGAGTAATTGCAGATCAAAACATACTTTTATTTATCTATGTTTATTCACTTTATTTTTTTATGTTTTTTTTCCTTTTGGTCTGTTTCTTCTTTCACAACATAACTAATGTGGAAATATAGTTTACATGATTGCACATATATAGCCTATATCAAATTGTCTTAGAGAATGGTATAGTGAAGGAGGGAGGGAGAAAATTTGGAACTCAACATTTTTAAATGAATGTTAAAATTTGTCTTTATGTGTAATTAGAAAATAAATAAAATACTATTTAAGGGGAAACAAAAGGATAAGGAAAGTTTTTACCTAGTAGTTCCTTAGACCACTGAAATTTCAGGTCCATTCCCTTCTTCAGAGCCAATACTCCCCTCCTCCCAACCTCCATGGGTTACTAGATAATAGAGAAAGAATAGCCTCACTCGATGTTCCCAGTTTTGCATAAATGTCAAAGAAAGGAAGACATCTGAGTCTAACACTAGTTGCTGTAACAATCGCTACTTCTGTTGTCCTATCGATTAACCCAGAGTGTGGGCTTTCCCCAGCACTTAGCCCACCACGCAGAAGCAGTTACAGAGAGAGGAAGTTTTTCAAGGATTCTTTGAGAGCCCCAGTACCAGCAGCTGCCCAGGAAGCCCTTGGGAATCATCCTCTTTTGTTCTACAGTGGAGTTTCTCTGCAGAGATAATCAGATACTCTCTACCATCTGGCGATGGTAGTTCATTAAACTCTGTGCTGTTTCTGTTTAAAATGTATAAAATACTCCAGGCTATTTTAAAATAGTTTCAGGGCTAGCACATGACTATATATCATTTATGACTTGATTGGAACAATCTCAGTTTTTCACTGACTCTATCTTTGACTAAAGCCAAAACATGTGCAGGATTTTCTAGGAGTCAGACTTTGAAGAGAATGAGACAGGCTTTTGGAGTAGTAATTAACAAACGTGTGTGCATCAATGCAGAGCACATGGACATGCATGCATGTATACACACACAGCTGCTATCTTAGCAGACATAAAAATGGTACTCTGAGCATTAGTAAAAGTATAATGCATGAGTTCTCCTCACCTCCTCCTCCCTCTCTCTGTCTCTTCCCCCCTCCCCTTTCTTTTCTCCTCTCAAATCTTTTCTCTGACACGAACTGGTTATGTGACCATAGGCAAGTCGCTTAACCTCTGTCTATGACACATAAAGCAGTGTGCCCACTTAACCTCTCAGTGCCCCCAGCCATCTCTCTAACAATATAATTATTGGAGAATTGTCCCTCTGAACAGGCCCCAACAAGGTGTCCCTCACACTACTGAAATCACAGGTCTAGATTTAAAAAATACCACCAGTTTATACAAAAATTTCCTTCATAGAAAAGAAAATTTCCAAGTTCCTAAAAATGAGAGTAAGCTATTTTATCTTTATGGAACCTAAATTTTCAGCATCAATCAGTCAACAAGCATTTTTAAGAGCTTATTATGTGCCAGGCATTGTGTCAATTGCTCATTTGCATATACCTTTTATAACTAAAGAGGGGAAAATTGTCTTTTAATCCAAGAAGCATATAAACATTTGGAAACTGAGGAGTGAAAATTGTATTGAAAGGGACTATTAATTAAATAAAGAAAATTTGAGGAGTTGTGACTTTTTAAGTGAAAAAAAGTCAGTCACTAAGGGTCAGGAGTCTCATTCAAACCATCCTAGTAAATGGGAACCTGAGGAGAAGTGAAGTAACAACTGAGGAATGGGCTGAAAAGTCACCTCTTGGAGCTGCCAGTCAGTTAGTTAATATACATTTATTAAGTACCTACCATGTGCCAAGAACTGTACTAAGCTCTGAGGATACAAATATAAAAAAGAAAGATAGTTTTCCTGTCTTCAAGGAGCTTACAATCTAATGGGAAAAGACAGCCCCTGAAAGGAAGCTGAAAAGGGGAAGGAGAAGGTACCCGGCTTAGGGACATAAAAAGGAGTACAGCTGGTTGGAAATTAAGACATGGCTTACTTAGAAGCCCATATAACAGGATGAGGAGTATCCTGGTGGTGAGGTTTCCTGGGGCCATAATGGAATCCAGTCCAAGGAGTGCAGCTGGTGGGAAATGAAGACATGACTGGCCTGAGACTCCTCTTTAAATGGATGCTTTCAGAAGATTTCTTTACACCCCCCATCCCTCCAACTAGAGGGGCAGAGGGTACTGATGAAGTATGAGTACCAAAGCTGATGCGATATTGAAAAATGATGAGTTTCCTAGCGATAAGGTTTCCTGGGGCCATGGTGAAATCCAGTCCAAGGAGTGCAGCTGGTGGGAAATGAAGATGGAGGAATCAGAAGCAGTGGGAGTCAAAAGCAATCAGCTGAGAGTAGGCTTCAGCTGAGTGATTCCTGATTGTTAAGGGAGAGAACTGACTTCACTGGCCAAGGTTGTCAATGATAGCTATTACCTTGATGTACCACCTAGAGTTTGGGGAAAGGTCTGTTGCTCTTTGCTACCGCCTCTAGCTTCATGAGGAAAACCAGAGCGGGTTTTGTAGGTATTTTGTATTGTGGTGTCCTGGCATAAAGAATACACCTGAGAAGTGATACGGTGAACTCTGCTCTGATTATTTAACAATGCAGCATCCCAGGAGTGAATAACTGGTTAGGCTGGTTTGTATAGCTCAGAATTTGCCATTTTGATGAGTTCTGCAATCCTTTGACTTGAAAAACTCAGGGACTTTTTCAATGACCTGATACAGAAGCCTCTCTATCTTGCAGGGAGGGTGGTGGGAGAAAGGGGTATTAAGAAAGAAGATGATGCCAGGGAGGGAATAGCTGCAAGCAAAATAAATTTCCTGATTATGATGGAATATCTTAGATTGCTGCTGTTCAGTCGTTTCAGTTGTAACTGACTCTTCATGACCCCATTTGGGGTTTTCTTGGCAAAGATATTGGAGTGGTTTGCCATTTGCTTCTCCAGCTCATTTTACAGATGAGGAAATTGAGGCAAGTAGGGTTAAGTGACTTGTCTATGGTCACACAGCTAGTAAGTGTCTGAAGCCAGATTTAAACTTAGGGAGAGGAATCTTCCTGACTCCAGGACCCCATGTCACCTAGCTGCCCTATCTTAGATTACCTTTTAGATCATTGGAAAGTAGCTGAACATATCATGGCATATTAGTGTAATGGAATATTATTGCACCATTAGAAATGTTGTTGTTGTTTGTCCTTTGTTCTCAAAGAGGACCATGGCATCAGGAAGGTAATGCCATGACTTACAAGTGAATTGGACTTAAGTGAGGGAGGGCTGTGCAAAGTCACCAGCCTCACTTTCTCCTCTGGAGTCATCAGGGTCCAGTGGCAAGATATAAATCAGGATGACTGCAAAAGGTCCCAGATGCAGTGAACTTTTTAAGCTAAGATTTTCCCCAGATCTCAGTCTGACTGAGGCAATAGCCATTCAGTGATTAGGGTTAGGTAAGAAATGAGACAAAGTAAGAAATGACAAAAGAGATAATCGTAGAGAATCTTGGGTAGTACTAAACCAATGAAGGATGAAGAGAATAGAATCAGTGGAATAACAAAATTGTAAAGAAAAACAATTTTGAAAAACTTAAGGACTCTGTTGATGCAATGACCAACCATGTCTTCAGAGAGCCTGTGATGAAACATGATCTTGATAGACTCAAGGTACAGAAAGAGAGACATTCTTGGACATGGCCACTGTATGGACTAGTTTATTAATAAGCTTTTACTCATTTGTTAAAAGGCTGTTTTTCCTTATATTTTTAATATAAGGGATGAGGGGTTGAAAGTAATTAAGTGATTTTAAAAAAAGAGGATTAAGTTTTTTTTTTTAGAAAATGAGTAGAACTGAAAGAAATTTAGAAGGAAGCACAAAAAGCAGGAGAGTTTCAGAAGTAGTGTGTTGAATTTATT
Source organism: Vombatus ursinus (assembly GCF_900497805.2). Taxonomy (NCBI): domain Eukaryota; kingdom Metazoa; phylum Chordata; class Mammalia; order Diprotodontia; family Vombatidae; genus Vombatus; species Vombatus ursinus. The sequence continues at coordinate 36,191,629 of NW_020954608.1, read as the reverse complement.
ATATATTTTTTAAAAATCAAGCAGTATGAAATAGAGATTCACAGTTTCATATAATTTCTTCCGAGGATACATAAATGCTCTTTTTTGCTATTTAAGTTCAGAATAAAAATGAAATTCATGATGAGGATACAGGAAATGTTTAGATAAAACAAGTAAGCAGACTATATTACATAGGCATAGGGAAGAGAAGTTGAGGAAAGAGAAGAATCTTTTAGGGAACTTCCATCAGTCCTCAGGAGCTGAGCACAACTGTTAGTTTCAATCTGAGTCTTCTCTTCAGAGATGCTTATGGGCCCAATGACCCAGCATGACCTCTCCCTTCTCTGCTTACAGCTTCTCCCTCTTTTCTGTTTCTTTTTGTCTGTCGTCCCTGGGCATTTGATTCTTTCCATCAAGGTCTTTCCATCCCCAGGTAGGGCTGGGGAGTCTTCCCATACCTGCTGCTACTGCACCTCAGCTCTGACTCCATTCTCTCAGTTTGCTCCCTTGAACACTGTGTGTGTTTGCCTTATGTCTCAAAGGTCATGATAGTCCCATATCATTCTCTGGGCTGAAAGGGAATACTTTCCCCCTTTGAGAACTGACTAGTATCTTGAGTTTTGTAGTTCAAACTCCTATTATGCCTTTTTTTGGCAAGCTATTACTAGCCTCCTTATCCCTCTGCTCTGTCTGCAATGAAGAGAGAGAGACAGAGAGAGAAAGAGAGAGACAGAAAGAGACAGAGACAGAGAGAGAGAGACACAGAGAGAGAGAGAGAGAGAGGAAAGGGAAGGAAGGAAGGAAAGAAAAGAAAGAAAGAAATATAAACTCTTGTGATCCATAAGCGTAATGCGTAGTCAAGCAAAACCAATTCCTCCATTGGCACATATCCAGAAATGTAGGCTTCACCTTGAGTTCATCACCTCTCTATTAGGAGGTGGGTAACATGCTTCATCAATGGTCCTCTGGAATCAGTTAGCCATTGCACTGACTGGAGTTCTTAAGTCTTTCAAAGTTGTTTTAAATTGAGTTTTATTCTAAGCATTGCCATGCTTCCAATTTTCTCCTCAGTAGAAGGGAGATTAGTCCTAAGAAGAATAATATCAAACAAAAATCTTGGGGTTCCATGGTGTGCAATGGGTTTCTTACATCTTGTAATCCCACTATTTCTTCAACAGCAAAAATTTCTCTCCATCCACTATGAAGTGATATAGCAAAGCACATAATTTGGCAGGAAGGGGGTTTGCAGGAACAGATGTTTTCTGAATTACAAAGGTTCTTAGGATTTACCCTGGTCCTTAGCATCAGCTACAGGACATTTGGTTAAATTGTTTAGTTTCTTCCTGCACTTTTCCTCTGCCCAGTCTTGGCCTTGGTATTAATTTGACACAAGTTCAGTTAATCAATGAAGCAAACAATAAGCATATATTAAGTGCTTGCTGTGTACCAGGCACTGTGTTGGGCCCTGGGAATTTGAAGACAAAAATGAAACAGTCCATGTACTCAAGGAGCTAAAATTATTTTGGAGAAGACAGTGTGCACATTTATAAATTGTATACAAAAATAAACATGAGGACGTTTGAAATGCACTAAACACCAAGGGAAAATAAGAAAGGCTTTATATAGTCTGTGGCATTTGAGCCGAGCTTTGAAAGAAACGAGGTAATTCTAAGGTGTTGGAGTAAGAAAGGAGTACACTCTAGACACTGGAGAATTATCAGTGTAAATAAAAAGTGTCAGGAGTGGCAAAAGTCAGTTTGGGTTGAATGTAGAGTGTATGAAGCAGAGCAATGTCCAGTAAGTGAGAAAAATAAGTTGGAGCCAGATTGTAAAAGTCTCTAAATTCCACTCTGAGGAGTTCATATTTGGTTCTCTAGGACCTAGAATCTAAGGGTAATGGGGATTCACTGGAGTTTACTGAGTAAAGGAATGGCACAGTCATATCCGTGCTTAGGAAAATCACTTTGGCACCTGTGTGAAGGATGGATTAGAGGAGGAAGAGATTTGAGGCAGGGAGACCATTGAGGAAGTTATTGGAATAGTCTGGGTGACGTAGGATGAAAACCTGATCTAGGGTGATAGTGGTCTGAATGGAGAGAAGGGGACAGATGCTAGGGCTATTGTGGAAGCAGAATCAACAAGATTATAGTATAAGGGAGAAGGAAGAGTAAATCATTACTTGGAAGCTGCAAACCTGGGTAACTTGAAAAGATGATGGTGCCCTTGACAAAAAAAAAAAAGTTTGAAAGAGGGGTAACTTTGGGTGGATAGCTAATAGGTTCTGTTTTGGTCATGTTAAGTTTAAGCTGCCTACAGGACATTCTGTTGTAAATATCTTCCAGGCCATTGCTTATGCAGGACTGGACGTCAGAAGAGAGGCTAGGATTGGTTATATAAATTTGGGAGCCATCTGCTTAATGATGCCAATTAAATCCACACTGTCCCATTGCTGCAGATTAGGCTGCTAGAGTTGCTGTTTTCAATCTTCTAATAATCCAATTCTGCAGCCTTACAAGATCGAATATAGGGGTTCTTTCTATCCACAGACACTTCAGATCATTCATTCTTTTCTATACTTTACATTAATTCCTGGTTAAGGCCTGGGAAAGTGATTTCTGCTTCTTTACACTCCCAGGGATAAAGGATGCTTCCCTAAGTCTCAAACTGATTCCCAGATTGAAGGAATCTAGTCCCTGAGTGAATAATTAACACCTACAGTCCACAAAGTCTGCCCTTCCCACTAGATTCCTTAAGATCAATTGCCAGAGAGGTTCTCCTATCTACCTCACCATACTATTGCTCTGGCATTTTCTTGGAATCTGGTCTCTCTCTCTCTGTCTCTGTCTGTCTTTCTGTCTATCTGTCTCTCTCTCTCTATATATATATCCCTCTCTCTTGCCCCCCAAATCATAGATTTAGAGCCTAAAGGGACTTTAGACATCATCTAGTCTATTTTTTTTTCATTTTACAGATGAGAAAACTGAGGCTCATTGCAGTTTAGTGACTTCCTAGTAGTTATTTGAAGTAATTGACAAAGGTAGAATTTGAATCCTGATCTCCTGAATCAAAATTTCCCCTTTTTGCAGGTTAGGCTAATTCTTTCCCTAAAAGGCAAGACAGATGTCTACAAGATTTAATTGACCCAAGAGATTCAAGGCTTGGCACCACTGAAGCAACTTCTTGGTGACCTCAGGCTGTTGATGTATTTTCTTGGTTGCCTAAGGGCATTAAAAGGACTTCCCGGTAAATTTGGGACCCCACATTCTACCCAGCTGACCAAATGCTTTCACTATGGAGATGCTACCTAAGCTGCTGTGTTATGGCTAAATAACTTTGTTTTTAAATCGCTTAATGACTTGTAAGCGTCAGAACTAAGTATTAGAGAACCAGCTTGAGTCAGGCTCAGCCCATGAAAGCTGCCATCACACTACATTTTACCTTACATTAGGCTTATATGGGTACATCTCATATCATCATCCCCACCCCCAATAGAGAGCAATCTCCTTGAGGGCATAGGCTGTCATTTTTTCTTTTAATCATTGCATCTCTAGTACCTTGCATAGAGCTTTTTGTACATAGTATGTATATTTGATAATTATTTTCTAAATTTTGATATTTTTTTTCTTAGGATGGTAGTCATAATCTCCCAAGTAAAAAATAATTTCTATCTTATATTTCTATGCAGTTATCTGTACATAGTGAGAGAAATGATTATTAATAACCGACTTGAGGAGATCTAAAGTTCCCCCCTTTTTTTAAAGTCCTGATTTTTAAAAGTTCATTTTCTTGAAGGACAATGCTGCTAAAGAGATTGGACTAACTTTCTTGTTCAGAATCTACCCAGGTGGAGTAGCCATTGTGTTCTGCTCAGGCTGGGTAGGGCATAAATTCTTTGAATATATTGCCCAAGGCTGGGGTTAATTTAAGAAGTAGATGATTTCGTCAAAGCTCAGGTCCAGCACCTCATTGTAATATTCATTTTTCATTAATTGTTAACCAATCAGAGCTGATTAACACTTATTTTCCAAAAGGACATATCAGCTATGAGCCCACTACCGTGATTGTCTTTGGTCTAAGAGAGATGGCCAGATGACCATCCTTTTGTTAATAATTGTGCTGGTTTTATTAATAAAGTGATTACCCAGAAATTGTCTCTCTAACCTTTTTAATCGCTACAATAGTGTATCAGTTGCCTTCTAGTGGTAGTTTTTTTTTTTTAATAGAGTTTCAGAGTTGTTTTGGTGAAGAGATCATAGGACTATATTGAGCTGGGCTAGTATCACTGGGTGCTAGCTACCCTACCCACTTCTTGCCCTGAGGAACAGGGGAAGGGACATTAGCAATGCTTGCTTCACGGTATGCCCATGCTCAAAGTACATTTATTTCAGTAGGTTTTTAAGTATTGAATCTGATTAAATGAGCATAAATTGATTATAATTATAATGTTGCCCAAGTTATACTTAGTATATATTTCATGAGGGTTAATGTTAAAAGCAGGTAAAGGGGCAGCTAGGTGGTGCAGTGGATAGAGTGCTGGCCCCAAACTCAGGAGGACCTGAGTTCATATGTGACCTCAGACACATAACACTCACTAGCTATGTGACTCTGGGCAAATCACTTAACCCCAATTGCCTCATATAAAAAACAAACAAACAAAAGCAAGTAAAAATAATCAGTACTTTCATTAGTAGGAATCCTGTTTACATTTCTAATGTCAATTACAATCATTTATCTGAGGAGAATTCTGCCTTTCTTGTATTTATTAGTACCCATGAGTAATTAATAATGTTTTCATTCCCATAAGTATGCCTACATCTTACACATTGAGGAACAGGACCCAGCCTGTCAGTATTTTCATAAACTAACACTTGAATAACATCAGTCTGTTGATAACAAATGCCATAAGAATACCTAAACTATATAACCAGAGTATAAAATGCAGCATATAAATGTACTGATTCATATGCAAATATTTTATGATCTACTTAGACTCCAAAATAAAAACACTTAGAGAAACACTAAGCAAATCTATCCATCATAGATAATCCCCCGATTCAGGAATTGAATTGGCAACATGCAAATATGTAAAGGCATATCAAAGACCCAGGAGATTTAGAAGGAGCATTTATGCCCACCTATCACCATTATCAACTGCCTCCCTTAATTCTTAACTGTTTACTCTTCTAGCAGAGTCAGTTCTGGCCGCTTCATATTTACCACACTTTATTCAGACGCATGTTTACTGCCTTCTTCCTAAAGTAGGGAATGGGGTTCCTACCTTCTCTAACTACTTAAAAACAAATCTTGCTATGGCTGGCTTTTTCCAACCCATTGAGGACAGCCATTCCCAATACTGCACAGCCTGTATGGGCTGGAAAGGATTTTACCAAATATCTCATCTCACCCCTTCCTGGAATAGAATCTTCTCTATGACATCCACCCAAAATGGTCCTTTGAACCTCTGAAGATATCTAGAGACTGGAAAACCACTACCTTCTGAGGCAGCCCATTTCATTTGTAGATAGTTAGAGTCATTTCTTTCTTTTCACACTGAGCCCAAGTCTGCCCCTGCCCTTTCCATCTGTTATTCTGTAGTTCAGTCCTCTGGGGCGGGGTGTCAGGGAGAGAAAAGTCTTATCCGTCTTCCATGGGACAACCCTTTGACTATTTGAAGCGAGTGACATCCCTCCTAAGGTTTCTCCAGATGAAACATTCCCAACTCTTTCAACTGTGATAGGCTCTCTAGACCTTCTTAAAACATGGCACCATATTATAGATGTGGTCCCACCAAGGCATAACTATCACCCACTTTGAATTCTCTTTGTGCAGTCTAAAACCACATTACTTCCTTCTTACTAGACCATTTTTTATTGGTGAAATAACTCCATTTTCAACTTTTCATTATTTTAGAGCCTAAGAATTATAGAACTAGAGGGGTGAAAATCCCACAAAAGGCAGAACTCTATTTGTACTAAATCCCTGTACAGAAAGAGAGGAAACACCTGGAATGTCATTCCATTTCAGAATGTGGTTATATGAAATGAATAAGGCTTTCTCTAACAGACAAGAAACACTTATTACACTTGTATTCACTGGAAAGGTGGGGTTGTTAAATTATTTACCAGATGTGGTATAGGTGCTTGTAAAAGAACAGCCCTTAGAACAATACCTGACTTGGTGTCTCACACAGAGCACGTATTTGTTGACTCCATTAAAACTAAATTGAAAGGAGTCGAAGTATATGCTTGCTAGGCATGAACACAGTCTTATGCCTTTTAGAAATCAAGACTCTAAGATGTGAGGCAGCATGGGATAGCGGATAGAAAGCTAGTTTCTGGGTTCAAATCCTTCATCTGACAGCTGCTGGCAGTATGAACCTGGGCAATTTACTTCTCAATGCCCTAGGCAAGTCTTTAAGAATGTAAGTCCCAGAATAGTTATCAATTTACATTGGTAGCAGGAGTTCTCTGCACCAATGAAATCACAGGACCAGATCCCTTCACCTATTCCTCCCCTCAAAAAAAAAAATCCAAGATATTTCATGCTGTGGTGGCTAAAAGACAAGTGCCCTCCCTCTCAAACTACCATATACTTAATTAGTTTGCAAACATTTGTGCTTAGTCGCTTTATCTTTATGCTGTATTTATTTAGACATAAATGTGTTCTCCCCTAACTTCTTATCAGCTGCCTTGCCACCCTAGAGAAGCCACGGCTGGAGGCACAGTTCTCCTGGTTGGTGACTGATTGCCAGGACTATTATTTCAGGAGGGCCCCACCACTTCAATTCCAAATCCAACTCTCTGATCTTCTCCACCTCCTCCTCAGCCTCTTTGCCCCAATTTAGCTAATCTTTGTTCAGCTCCTCTTTAGCTGTAGTCTCCCCCTTTAGAATGTTAGTTTCTCGAGAACAAAGACTGTCTTTTTTTATATTTGTATCTCTAATACTGAGGGCAGCTAAGTGGCCAAGTGCATAGAGTGGTGTACCTAGAGTCAAGAGGACTCATCTTACTGAGTTAAAATCTGGCCTCAGACACTTACTAGTTGTGTGACCCTGGGCAAGTCACTTCATTCCATTTGCCTCAGTTTCCTCATCTGTAAAAATGAGATGGAGAAGGAATGGCAATTCACTCTAGTACCTCTACCAAGAAAACTCTGGAAGGGGTTGCAAAGAGTCAGAAATGACTGCAAAACGAATGAACAACATCCCTTCTACTTAGCACAGTGTCTGGGACATAGTAGGCACTTAATAAATACTTGTTGATTGATTACATTCTCCTACCTAGAACAATGTGAAGCCACATTAGCAATGTGAAGCGATCCCATGATTATGTGTTCCACCATCCATGAGATTGCCTTTTTTTCTCTTTACTGGTTGGGATATAGTATTTATGGGATGCCAATAAGTGGGAGAGGGCTTCCAAAAGATAGGTAAATGGGAACACTCAAATAGAAACATGCCCCCTTCTTCTCAGCCCTACCCATAACTCTTCTGTTGTTGAGCCTTTTGCCTCACAGACAGAATTCAGAATCTCCAGATGATGGTTGAAAATCCAGGGGACTTGGGTTATTTTGCTTTCTTACTGACCTCTATGGACTAGAGTCTGCAGCCAAAAGTCATTCTAGTGGCACCATAAAATGGGAAAGCTAGAAGGGACCTCATGGTAGAATCCAGCTTCTACTTTGCACAGATGAGGAATCTGAAGCCTTGAAGCATAAAGTGGCTGGCCCAAAGTCACGAAGCTGGTAATTAGCAGAGATGGGACTAGAACCCAGTTTCCTGACCCTCAGTCCAATGTTCTTTCCATATATTACACCTCCCTGCTTGAGAAACCTGGAATTTTTTTTTTTATCTTTTCTCTGTTTCTCCTTGCCTGTTAATTGTCATTGACCAGAAACACACCACAAAGAGAGTTGGTATTTAAAGTCAGTGAAATGGTGTGGATGGCCCCTCCAAAATCCCCAGCTGTGTCATTAGTGAACTTCAGGACATAAGTTGAAGAACATTGCTCTAACCTAAAGCAATTAATAAACAAGAAAGCCATTTTAAATGCTGTTTGTTCTAATGGCCCTCCTTGAGCCATTCAGTGGAAATTAACCAACTACTGATAACTAACAATATTGCAAAGGTGATACCTTTAACTTCAAGAGCAATCCTCTTCTCTTTCCCTTTTCCCCTCTATTGTGCACACTATTCTGCAACTTGTGTAGTCTTAGAGAGTTTTTGGGGGCCTTGAGAGATTAAGTGACTAGTGCAGGGCAACACAAACCAGTATATGTTGAAATAAGACTTGAACCCGCGGCTTCTGAAAGGACTCTCTCTGTAAAACAACTGTCTGTGTTGTTTCATCAAGAATTCCAATTAAAAGGGGCAGCTGGGTGGTGCAGTGGATAGAGCACCCACCCTGAAGTCAGGAGGACCTGAGTTCAAATCCAGCCTCAGACCAAACACTTGACACATACTAGCTGTGTGACCTTGGGCAAGTCACTTAACCTGAATGGCCTCACTTATAAAAAAAAAAAAGAGAGAGAGAAAAAGAATTCCAATTAAAGTTATAATTGTCTGAATATCAGAGGCTATGCCTATAATGATTCATATAAAGGAAGTAGAATCATTGAAAAATACTTACTTCAGAGATTATATAATAGAACCCATAACTGAATCCTTTCTATAACACACCTGAAAAGTGGCCATCCAGTCTTTGCTTGAAGATTTCTAGTGAGAAGAGGAAGCCTGCACCTCCTGAGACAGCTCATTTTAAGCTTGGATAGCTCTGATTGTTAAGAAGTTTCTCCATAGAGGCAGCTAGGTGACTCAGTGGAGAGAGCATCAGCCTTGGAATCAGGATGGACCTGAGTTCAAATGCAATCTCATATACTTACTAGCTGTGTGACCCTGGGCAAGTCACTTAACTCTGATTTCCTTCCCCCCAACAAAAAAAAAAGTTTCTCCCTATATCAGCGTATCTCTTGCCAACTCCCTTTAATGAATCCTAATTCTGCCTGTTGTTCAAGAAAAACAAATCGAATCCTTCCTCCACATGTGTTACAAGCCAATACCTTGTTAGTTCAATTCTTTGTTGGGATGAAATGAAGCACCTGTAAATCACTTAACATTTAACCCTGGGAACAGCTAGGTGGTGCAGTGGATAGAGCACCAGCCCTGTAGTCAGGAAGACCCGAGTTCAAATCTGGACTCAGACACATAACATTCACTAGCTATGTGACCCTGGGCAAATCACTTACCCCCAATTGTCTCACCTAAAAAACAAAACAAAACCAAAAAACCAGTTAACCCTAAACATACAAAGGCTATCCAACAAGGCTACAGTTAGACATGTCCATCCTCCCCTGCCTCCTTATTGAAATGTATCTGGCCAACAGGAGAAGGCATTGTGACTACAACAGCCTCAAAAGGACTACAAGTCTGATCATCTGGTCACAAAATAGGCCTTTTCATGCCCTTAGGTGACTAGGAAGCCATATCAATACAGCTTCAAGAAGTTGCTTCAGGGAAGATACAGTTTGAACCCTGGCCCCTTGGCCCATCATATCCCAGGAACCCCAAATCCATGGACTTTTCAGGAAAATTATCCTAATCCATGTTTGTGGGACATTAGTCCATCACAACACGACAATCTTTCAAGCGCTTGAGAGCAGCTATGCTAGCCCTATGTCTTTTTCTGCTAGATGAAATCTTCCCAAGGTCTTCAGCTACTCTTCATATAACAAGAATATCATCAAATTCTTTATCTTCCGGTTTGTCCTGTGGCTGCTCTTTCTAGCTTATCAATGTCCTTGTTAAAATGTGGCACCTGGATCCAAACACAAAACACCAGCTGGGGCCTGACCTGCAGATATAGTATCATTCAGAACGCCTCTATGATTCACCTGATTAACTTGAAACTTAAAGCAACACTCAGCTAGGTTTCTGTAGCAGCCACTGTATTTTCTAGTACTCTACCTTTTAAAAAAAAAAATCAATTATGTGGCCCAGCTGCAACATATTTTGATTTTTATCAGCTCATTAGCAATGCATACTTTTCTGTGTTTCTATGCTCACAAACACAACATTAGGAAATCCAATGAATTTTTTTCCTTATTCAAAAATAGAAATGACCCAGAAAGATTTAAAAATTAGACACTAATGATGAAAAGATAGCTGTTCTAGAATATTCACCACCCTCCCTTATAGAGGTTTGGGAGAAGAGTAACAAGTTGAAAATAAACACATTTATTAGAAATACTAATCATTACAACCCCAAGATAAAGGGAGGACCCCAAGAGCCTGATTATTTGGCAGTCAACCCTAGACCTAAAATAAATCTAACTGCAAAAGGTACCACTCACCAGGTACCCAGTTGATTACAGGAAGCTGCACAATCAGTTTCTCATCCATTCCCTTGAGATGTGATGTAAACCAGGAATATTTTGGCAGGAGAGAGAGACAGAGAGAGAGAGAGAGAGACCCCCACGTAAATCCAAGTGAAACCAATATCTCATTATTGCACTATTTTCCTTAGGTTGTTAGGAAATATTCTGCTCATTAAACTCCTGATTCCTCAGTCAAGTTGTTCCTGCCCTATCCTCTGGTGGGGGGAATGCAGCTAATGAGACTACATAAGATGGCAGAACTCCTACAACAGTCAGCAGCATCCCGTGCAAAATGTTGTGACTCTGGGGAACCAGGTGCTGTGTCATTTTGAGGCATTGGAATCTGATGGCCAAGGCCTAGACAGCAACACTTCCTTTGATAATACTGCATTGTGTCCGTGTGCTAAAGGATACATCATAGCAACTATTTGTATCCGCCCCCTTTCATTCTCAAAGGGTCTACGCGGAACAAAGTCTCAGATGCTGCCGTTTCTTAAACTATTATCTCTTAAAACACTGTCTAAAGTTGAGTCTTCTATTGTATTACTTTTGAACTGCAAAGGATTTGTCTGCTGCATGACTATTCCTTCCAGTAACACAGATAATAGCTTTTATATAGCACTTTAAGGTTTGCCATCCTTGTCTGCTATCTTGTGCTACTTTTTCCCCTCTTAACTTTTCTTTTTTTAGTTAACAAGTATTTATTTTCTATCACTTCTACCCTGTCTTTCATTATGAGCAAAAGAAGGAAGGAAAAAAAAAACACCTGTTACAAATATATAAACACAAGGAAAATAAATTCCTGAATTGGCCACGTCCAAAACTGTGCTTCTCATTCTAAACTTTGAGTCTATCACTTTTCTGTCAGGAGGGGAGTAGTGTGCTCTGTCATCCATCCTTTGAAATCATGGATGATCATTGCATTGATCAGTAGTCCTGCAAAAGGTGTTTATCTTTACATTGTTGTCATCATATAAATTGTTATTTTGGTTTTGCTTACTTCACTCTGCATCAGTTCCTACAAATCTTCTTAAGTTTTTTTGAAGCCAACCCTTTCATCATTTCTTACAGTACAATAATATACTGTAATTTGTCCAGCCTTTCCCCTGCGCAACCCCTTAGTTTCAAGTTCTTTGCCTCCACAAAAAGAGCTAATATATATATTTTTTGTACATAATGTATTTATCTCTCTTTCTTTGATCTCTTTCCCATGCAGTATAGACCTATTAGAGAGTACTGTACATTGCTGGGTCAAAGGGTGTACGTAAGTTAGTGACATTTAGAGGCAGTTTCAAATTGATTTCCAGAATGAATGGATGAATTCACAGCTCTACCAACAATGTATTACTGTGCCTATTTCCCAGATCCCCTACGACATTTGTCATTTTCCTTTTTTGAGAACTTTTCTAATCTTATGGGTATGAAGTGGAACTTCAGAATTCCTTTACTCTTTATTCCTCTAATTATTAGTGATCCAGAATATTTTTATATGCTACTGATCACTTGAATTTCTTCCTTTAAAATCTGCCTGTTCAAATCATTTGACCATTTGTCAATTGGAAAATGTATCTTCTTCTTTTAAAATTGAATTCATTGTATATACATATCCTAGAAATAAGACTTTTATCAGAAAAACTTATTGCAAAGGTTTTTTTCCTCACTTGGTAATAATGATAATTAACATTTATAAAGTACCTACTATGTGCCAGGTACTACACAAAGCACTTTACAAATATTATCTCATTTGATCCTCACAGCAATCCTGGAAGGTAGATGTTGTCATCATCATTATCATTCCCATTTTATAATTGAGGAAACTGAGGCAAACAAAAGTCAAATGACTTACCCGAGGTCACACAACCAGTAAATGTTTAAAGCCAAATTTGAACTCAAGTCTTTCCTGATACTGGGCTCAGAGCTTTATCCACTGTGCTACCCACCTGCCTTAGTTAACTGTTTTCCTTCCATTTTAGCTGTGTTGGTTTTATTTGTGCAAAAAACATTTCAATTTTATTCAATTGTAATTGACCATTTTACCTTTTGTGATTCTCTCTATACTTTGGTCATGAACTCTTTCTTCTGTTCAGAGATTTGAAAGGTAATTTCTTCCTTGATCTTCTGTTTATGGTATGACTTTTTATATATGATGTATATATCCATTTGGAGCTTATCTTGTTATATGATGTGAATTACTGGTCTAAACCTGATTTCTGTGAGACTTTTCCATTTTTCCTAGCATTTTTTCTGTCAAGCAGTGAATTCTTATCCTGGTAGCTGGGGTCTTTTGGTTTATAAAACATGAGGCTATTGGATTTATTTACTTCTTTGTATCTATTAATATGATTTTATTAACTCTGACTTTTTTCCAATTAGCAATTTACTTATGTGTAGAGAGTATTTATCCAGACATAAGTCAACTGCTTTATCTTGGCACCAAGGGTAGGTAAGCTGAAAAGTTGAAAGTTGCTTGGCATGACCAAGTGCTGCATTAAGCTCTGAGCTATGGCTTGAACAACTGCACAGGGTTGGAAGCTATTTATAACCGATTTCAATCTAAGAATTACCTACTGGGCATGTTCAAACCTGAGTCTCCCAGCTACCCTTTTCATATCACCATCTAATCTAGATGTATGAATATTCCCAACAAAAATTCCATAATTTATCAAAAATTTGTAGCACCCCCTCCAGGATCTTTTTATCTCTTCCCCGAGTTTTTTCACTCCTAAAGTGTCACTCACATGGAGTTTAAATGGAAAATGAAAATGAAATAATAATATTGGCTTTAAAACTCCCAAGTAGCTGATATCTCATTGCTATTAAAATAATTTGAAATCTCAAATTCCATTCCCCCACACACACCTTTTTCTATGCCTGTTTTCCTACAGGCCTGCTCAAAAGCATGTTGGGTGGTAGGGGAAAATGTTGTGAGGATCCACTTTCAAGATCAAACGAGTGGAGGGAAAGTGTTGATTTTCAGTTCACCACATTCACCCACCATCTCCTACTTCCCTTGTGATTTCCTTTCCAAACTCCTGGAGGCTTCCCAGGTAAATCTCCAGTTTATGCATCAGCTTTTTTCTCACCGTCCTCTCCTGGTGTCACTTCAAGGGCTACACTGGTGACTCACATGCTGTGTTAGCTCCAGCCTGCAGGAGTTCCCCTTCATCCCTAAGATCCAGAGAGTCCCACATAAAAAGGAAAAAGGTGCCATAGGCAGAAAGATACAAAAAAAAAAATCACTGTGTCGCTTTAAAAATGTCCCTATCCCATCACGTGTTGTATGACCATCTATGCTTATTGTAATCTTCTGAAGCTACTCATACCCATCTTCCCATCTCTTTGGGGTTTAATGCTCCCTCCCCCCCCAAAAAAACAAAACAGGAGCAAACACCAGATACCTATGTCTTGAGAAGGGTTTCTGCAACAAGTGCTACATATATTTTCACACCTTGTTATCTCATCCCAAACAGCTTCATTTTTTCTATGAAATCTAGAGAGAGAGAAAATTTGTACACCACTGCCTTAAACTATGGTATGGATTGTGAGTGGGAATTCCTCTTCTTTAGAAGAGTCCAGGATGGAACTGAAAATGAGCACAGACTATATATGTCATTATGTCTTTGTTAGCTAAAAGTGTATTCTTCACTTTTTCAAGGATTTCTTCCTTTTACTTCATTTGGAATAACTCACTTTCCCTTCTAGGGGATAGGACATAGTTTCTTTTTTTCTTTTTTTTAATTCAAAGCTCTCAAACTAATACAGTTATTCTGTTGGTTGCTAAGCAACAGAGCTGGGTCACATCAGAATCTCACTCCCCCATCAGTACCATCTTCCGTTTTTGATAACGTTCTGATAAAGGGGGGAATAAGAAGAAGGGTTCTTATTCAAGACCTAAGGTAATAGAATGTCTAAAGCACCAAGCACCTACTACCTTTGCTTTTGTTAAAAGCTTTTATTGTAGGGTTACCTAGATTAGGGAAGTATATGCATACTGATTTTAGCATTAGGTTTAAGTAGATCATTTGCAGAGAGCTGGAAGGAAATGTTTAAGTCAGAAAACATGCTTATATCAAACCTTGAGGCTTGTGACATTTTACCCATTCCTTTCTCTCCTTGCCATCATCAAAAAGATAATGGACATACCAAAAAAAAAAAAAAAAACCCACTCAGCCTGAAGAAAAGCAGTTTTGCTAGGTCAGTGGTGATAGAATCATATTTTGTGCACAAGTATGGTCCTTTTGGTCAGCCATCTTTGTCCTGGAGTCTGAATAAAACATGCTTCAAGAGGAAAAGAAATGGGATCTGGGAGCCAAATTGGAACTAAGAGAGTTTTTCTAAGCCTTTGAATAAAACACCATGATGGTCCCTTAATACTTCGATGAATCTCAGAGGTCATGGATGTGGGCACAACCGAGGGAAGGGGGGAAGCTAGATGGTATCATGGAAAGGGTGCAGGAGCCAATGTTGGAAGATTTATCTGTATTTGAATCCTGTCTCTAAAAGATATTACTTTCAAGTCACTTGGTATTGTTGGGCCTCAGTTTCCTCATCTTTAAAATGAAAGGGTTGAACTACATGATCAACTCTAAAGTCCTTTCTAGTTCTGACTCTATGGTCTATGATACTTTAAATAATGCAGATTGAAACTTATCCATATCTTCTTGTCCTGTGATGTTCTGGTCTATGTCCCAGTCAGTCAATAAGCATTTATTAAGTGCCTACTACGTACCAGGCATTGCACTATACTCTGAGAACACAAAGAAAGGCAAAAAAATGGCCCTTGTCCTTAAGGAGCTCACTTTTTAAAAGAGGAAACAATAAGAAAACAATTGTGTACATACAGGGTATGTATGTATATACATATATGTATATGTGTGCATATATATATATGTATGTATGTATACATGCACGTACACACACACACTAAAGGGGCAGCTAGGTGACTCAGTGGATAAAGTGCCCAGCCTGGAGTCAGGAAGATCTGAGTTCAAATCCAGGCTCAGACACTTACTAGCTATGTGACCCTGGGCAAGTCACTTAACCCTGTCTGCCTCAGTTTCCTCATCTATAAAATTAGCTGGAGAACCACTCCAGTACCTCTTCCAAGCAAACCCCAAATGGGATCATAAAGAGTAGACCACAACTGAAATGACCAAACAACAACAATATGTATGTATGTATGTGTGTATGTGTACATGTGTGTGTCTGTGTGTATATATATATATGTGTATATATATATATATATATTTCTGCGTATGTATGTATATGGAAGTAATCTCATGGGGAAGATACTAGAATGGGGATGGGAGTAGAAAAGGCTTCTTGCAGAAGGTAAGATTTTAGCTGGCTCTTAACAGTAGCTAGGGAACTTGGGAGAAAAAAATGTGAGGAAGGAGCACATTGCAGGCATGAGGACAGGTAGAAAAAAGACAAGGTGTGGGGAAATAGAGTTGTGTGAAAGCAACAATAAGGAGACCATTGTCAATGGATTATAAACTATGTGGAGGGTAGTAAAAGGTAAAAGTCCTTGTTAAGGGAGGAAAGGACCAGGGTGTGAAGGGCTTTAAAAACCAAACAGGGGATTTTATATTTGATCCTGGAGGTCATAGGGAGCTATTAGAGTTTATTGAGTAGGAAGGTGATATCATCAATCAACATTGTGCTTTTGAAAAATCACCTTGTAAGCTAAGTGGAGGATGGGACTGGAGTAGGGAGAGACCTGAGAAAGGGAGACCAGCCAGAAGACGACAGCCGTATCATAGGCATGAGGCTTGTATCAGGTTGATGGCTATGTGCAGAGAGAGAAGGGGACGTATAATAGATGTCGCAAAGGTAGAAAATGACAAGACTTGGCAAAAGCTTGGATATGTAGGGTCAGAGTGAGGAGTCAAGAATGTTACTTAGGTTTGAGCCTGAGTGACCGGGAAAATGGAGCTGCCCCAAGCAATAGTAGACAATTTGAGAAGAGGAGAGGCTTTGAGGGAGAAGATAATTAGTTCTATTTTGGACATGTTGAGTTTGAGAAGTCTTCTGGATATCGAGTTCAAGATGTCCAAGAAGCAATTGGGGATCCCAGAATGGAGGTAAAAAGAGAGGGTAAGGCTGGACAAGCACATCTGAGAATCATCTGCGTAGAGATTATAATTAAATCCATGGGAGTTGATGAGATCATCAAGTAAGACAGTATGTATTTCCATAAATTCTTCATGGGGCTCCATCCTAATTTAATCAAGTTCTATAGGCCTTCTTCCAAGTCTGTTAACATTATGGGGATAACAATGAAGTACTTGGGCTGCCCATCTGCTGTATCTCATACTTGTTACATGACCAGCCCTGCTGTGTAATTTTGCATTTCATATTCTTACACTTCCTATTTGATTACTTGCATCACTAACCATATAAACATTTTACTATCATACAAACACAAATCCCTCTACAAAAATCCTATTCTGATGTTTCATGATAGTGCCGAAGGATCGTTGGGTTCTCCATCTATTCCATCAGAGTTTAAGTCTTTGCATGTTCTACCATGACAAAAGACTCTACATAGTCTCAGTGACAGAGTGTTTTTGCCGTGCAAAGAGTAGCCTAGCTAAATAAGGTAGAGCTCATCTCCAGTGGGTCGGCCATTAAGTGATGGATTCTTGGACTATGATAACCCATGAAAAAGATAAAAATACAAAATAGCCCTTAGTCCGATGTGTTGTTGTTCAGCCATTTCAATCACATCTGACACTTCATGACCCTACTTGGGCTTTCCTTGCCAAAGATACTGGAGTGGTTTGCTATTTCCTTCTCCAGCTCATTTAACAGATGAGGAACTGAGGTAAACAGTGTTAAGTGACCTGCCTAGGGTCACACAGCTAGTAAATGCCTGAGGCCAGATTTGAACTCAGGAAGATGAGTCTTCCTGAGTCCAGGCTCAGAACTCTATCTGCTGCACCACTCTCTGTCCCAATCTATCTGTTTTTATTTTGGTTTGGAGTTTTTTGAATGATTGCTTTTCTGGTTTTTTTATTTGAATATCCAATTTGTTGATTCCCTCTCCCCCCTTTGTGGCATTAGCATATTAATAAAGCATACGTGAAATTATGTTATGTGTCTAGGTCCTTTCTTTCACCTATATCTTATTTTTTATGAAAACATCATCAATAACTTATTTAAATAGATCAGGATAGAGTTATTTTAAATGCATTCCATATATTTCCTCATTTTTATTCTTTCTTTAAGTTATTAACTAATTTTTATCTTTGCTGTAAGAAATCAGACATTGGACTACCCAGACGACTGTTTCAAAAACAAATCACACCTCAGTAACAATTAATTTCTTGTCCGTTCCAACATAATCAATTTCATTTTTATGTTATTCAGTATTCACCAAGTTCAGAACCTTCTGATTCTTTTCTTAAAAAATACATTCCTAATATATAGATATGAGCTTTCTTATGTTCTACATGTCTTTGGCCTTTCCTATTCTTTATTCATGATCCACATTTTACAATATATTTCTCACCATTTCTTACCTTTGCTGAAGTCACTGAGCATCCACATATAAAGGGTATCCTCGAAGTCTTAGTACTTTAGTACCTTAAAACTATATTAAGACTTTGGAAACACATAGCATGTTGATTTAATTTAGAGAATCTTAAATTTGTTGTAGAATTTCTCTACTCCTTCATCCTCTGCAAAGTATGAGCCAAAATTATCTTCATGGTGGACTTTTTTGCGAGTAATTATTATGAACATTTCATTATGAGATAAAGGTTACATGAGAATTTTTGAGGGTTTTTGGTTTGGGTTTTTTCTCCCTCTTCATATACAATAAAACTAACTCTACCAGCTCCCTTATTTTGCTCCAAAAAGAACTGGCGAACCATCCTTTCATTTAGCTATGCCTTTCTTCTTCTTTCTTTTACATCAACACTGTTGGTACTGATAAAAGCAAGATTGGCAAAGAGGCTACAGGAACGTATGAAAAATTATTCATTATGACCAAGTTGGATTTCTACCAGTGGTCATTCAACATTAGGAAAACTATTGGCTTATTTAACAATATTAACAACAAAAAAAATCACATAATTATATCAATATACACAGAAAAAGTTTTTGATAAATTGTGATAGTAATTCATATAAAAAACATTAAACAGTATAAGCAAGTAAGAGACCTTCCTTAATATGATCAAAAGTATTTATCTAAAATCGAGCGCTACAACATGACTAATATGGAAATATGTTTTGCATGATTGCACAGTCAATATATTAATACATCAAATTGTTTACCATCACAGGGAGGGCATAGGGGAGGAAGAAAATTTGGAACTAAAAAGTTTTTTTTAATGAATGTTAAAATTATATTTACATGTAATTGGGAGGGGAAATAAAATATTATTAACAATAAAATAAAATAAAATAAAATGATAGTTTTATTTGTAAGGGAGAAAAACTGGGCACTTCCCCAGCACTATCTCCACTCTTAGGGGACAGAGTTGGACCAATGATTTCACTGGTATAGCCCCCAAGTAAGGAAACTCCCCCTACCAATTCAGGTCAACGTCTCTGAAACTTAAAATCAAGATCTAGAACTACCTCACTCTAGAACACTGAGGGCTTAGGTAACTTGCCCAGGGTTAAACAGCCAGTACAATTATCCCTTCCATATCATGGGGGTTAGGGGCCCCTGCACCCTTCAAAATCTGGAAAATCCACATAAAAGGTTTTGACCCTCCTTTTGTACCAGAGAAGAAGTCTTCTGGCTTCTCCAATTTCCTTCTCTTTTTTCTTAATATTATACAATACTAGACATATATTTTATGCATTTCTGAGTTTCTAAACTTTTTCTGTGTCATCTGCTGGCCTTCACGTGTTATCTGCCGCTTCTGAAAAACTCCCCCTAAATTCCCACTTAATTTCTTATGTCAACCCACATATATTGAAACACACAATAAGGAAAGTTGAGTTGTGGAAGGGATAACTGTATTTGTCAAAGGAAAGACTTTAACCTAGATCTTTCTGACTTCAAGGCCAGCTTTTTACCCACCAAATCATACTACCTTCGTTTTTATTGATATAATACTAAGAATGTTAGCAATAAGATAGGAAAAACAATTAGAGTCAAGTCAACAAACATTTATCAAGCACTTACTATATTCCAGGCACTGTGCTAAGTTATGGGGATACAAAAAAAGGGGGGGGGGAAACCAGTTCCTGCCCTCAAGGAGCTTACATTCCAATGGGGATAAACAACTATGTACATACAAGATATATACAAGGTAAATTAGAGTTGATCTCAGAGGGAAGGCACTAGCATTAAAGTGGGATTTTAGATGAGATTTGAAGGAAGCCAGGTAAGCCAAGAGGCGGAGGTAAGTAATGAGAGCTAATGAGATCATCAGGGGAACTAGTATAAAGAAAGAAGAGAAGAGGGTCAGGACCAGAGCCCTAGGGGACACCCATGGTTAGCAGATGTGACCTGGATGAAAATTCAGCAAAGGAGACTGAGAAAAAGCATTCAGACAGGGAGCAAGAGATCTAGGAGAGAGCAGTGTCACAAAATTCTAGAGGAATAAGCACTAGCAAAGAGAAGACAAAAATGTCTCTAAGGACAATATGGTGGTACATTAAGAATACTGTAGAGAATTAATTTTAAAAATAGTCAAGATAATTAATGTCTTCAGCAAAGTAGCAGGAGACAAAATAAACTCACAAAACTATGAGCATTTGGGGGTATTACTTATAAAAAAGGAGAAAGAGATAAAGGAGGAAACAAATTGTGGTGGAAAAATCACTGACTCTGGAATCAGAGGACTTGAGTTCAAATCTTGTCTCTGAGGCTTACTGCCTGCCTGACCTTCCATAAGCCTCAATTTCCTCATCTGGAAAATGAAGGGACTGGACTAGATGGTTTCCTAAGTACTTTCTAGCACTAGATCTATGAGAAACACCATTAAAAACAATAAGATGCACTAAACATATGGAAACTAACCTGTAAGATACTTTTATAAAAACATCAACAAAACAATTTTCACAGAAATTTTAAAAATATAAAATTTTAAAAATTTTAAAAATTTTAAGTTATTGGACAGATGTTCAGTGTTCATGGCCAGGCAGTATCAACATAGCAGAAATGATGACGCTACCAAAATTAACATATAGATTTGTTGCTATGCCAATCAAATTATTAAGATTAGTAGACAAAATAAAAACAAAATTCATAGAAAATTAAGAAGTCAAAGATATCAAAGGAAAATAATAATGGAAGGGGATTGATATTATGAGATTTCAGATTATATCACAAAACAGTAATTTTCAGCACTATCTGCTTCTGGATAATTTAGTTACCTCATATTCCTGACCATAATTTTATGGAAGAAATTGTGCAAAAGACATCATCAAGTATGTGTATGAATAGAATGTTATGTATCAAAAGCAAGGTATGGACAGCTGGTCTTCATGAAATATGCAAAGACCCAAAGGAAGGCCTCTAGCATTGGATAGATTCTCTACGGAAGATTAGGATATGAACAGCAATCACAGAGGATAAAAAGGCACATAAATGACATCACAGATCCATTGAAGGATGTAACTCTCATGTTATAAGTTTAGAGAATTTCCTCTTTTACTATCTTAAGTGAATACAGAGAATAATTGGCCACCATCCTTAGCACTGGCAAACTTTCACATAATGGGAGATAAGAATTATCTCTATATAGCCTTATATTCCCTTATTTCTCAGAAAATGTTCTGACGCCTTGGGAGGCAAAAGATCCTTTATTGTCAATTCATCTTAGGATTATGTGTTAATGTTTCTTAAACTGATATTTCAATCAATGTCTCTTAACTTTCAATAACTAAGCGAAGATGTGGCAAGCAGCCAGGGCATTACCAGTCAGAACCATGTGTTTTCAAAGGAGGGGAGGATACAGCCTTGAGAAAACAAGTGAGTTAATGATACTGTCAATGGTTCCCCTGTTTCCAGTGAAGAATTCAAGCAATTTAAAGCTGTTGGCAGGTTGCCAGAGATTTTTTTTTTTCAGAAACAATGCCAAAAGCTTCCCAAAACTCTGTGCCCCTGACTGATGGAAATACTCCACAATGCCTTATCAGATGCTACTGTTGTGAAACTATAGACATTAAGTGCCTGCTAAATGTAAGACAATGTGTTAGGTTCTGTAGCTACAAAGACAAAGATGAAAGAGTCCTTCATCTCAGAGTTAATTCTCCTAAGAGGGAATGTGCACAGATAAATATAATATTAGGTGAGATTAATGCACTAGCAGCCATGGGCTTCAGGAAACACTGCAAGGAAGAGTTGGCCCCTGAACTGAACTTTGAAGAAAAATAAGAATTATCATGGGGGGGGGGGCGTTGAGGAGGGAGTGCCTTCCAGGTAAGAGATAGGGCTTACGTGATGCATGGGGGTAAGAGATGGACTGCCAAACTCTAGAAAAAAAATGATACTCACAGCAGTTGAGTAGGGTGTAAGGCACGTGGTGATCCTCTCCCTTGATGGATAGCACACCAAGTGTTAAAAAAAAAGTGGACCTGTGCTTATATCATAAAGTGAATAAGTTGTTCCACTGGGCGTGGGAGGTCAGGGAGAGTAAACACAGATGTTAGGGATACAGTTTGTGACCATGAATATACTTGGTTTGAACCTGGACCTTAGCCCTATTTGTACCATCCTTTATCAACTCAATAAACCAGCAAGGTTTCCAGTATACAAAGTAGGCCATCATCCAACAAATATTTAATAAATACCTATTAGGCGCCAAACACCATTCTGGGTATGATTCAGGATACAGAGTAGTATAAGATGCTATCCTCAAGGAATTTATGATTTATTTGGGAAGATAAAGACATAAACTCAAAAAATGAGTTAAAATGTCACAAGGAAGCATGTGATTATTTGCTTAGTGAGAAACCTCAAAAGAGGTAATAATAGCGTGAGGTCTGGGCAATTACTAGAATAACAATGCAGGTGTCATTCATGGCCTGCTCCCTCTGCTGCCCCCTGCTGGAGAGAGTTTTAAGAGGCCACCTGATCTTAGCCAGATACTACAAGGCATCGTGATCCCCCCTTGTCTGATTCTCATTCTTTTTTTACATCCTTCATCTAACAAGCATTCCCGAGTCATCCAAAGTCGACCTGAAAGGAGGAAGCATTACTCAGCAGAAAAAGCGTTCACTTTCAAGTCAGAAATCGTGGGTTTAAATCCTGCCCTTTTTTTTCCCAATGTGACCAGGACAAAATAGTTTAACTCCCTAGGTCTCAGTTTCCTCATCTGTAAAATGAGGGTGTGGGGCCATGTGGACTCTCAGGTCTCTTCTTGTTCTAAATCTATGATCCTATAATAAAGGGCCCAATAGTTAAATAGTTTATGCAAGGCACAGTGGTAAAAGACTTCCTCTTTGAATGGTGCTAACCGACTGGAAAACTATAGATAGCTCTTAATGATAGGTGTCAGTTGTCAAACAGATCAGACCCTGCACTACCGTGAATTCTGCTTCCTGCTGCACCCTTGACTTTTTGTTTGATTTAAGGAAAATGATTTTCTTGCCTCTGTTTGTCTTTGGAATTCCTTGTGAAAAGAGGATGTAAAAATATCCATCTGCCTCAGAAATGCTGTGATGAATAACTAAACAAAAAGTAATAACTTGTAGATACAAATATAACAGCAATGAAAGTCCATAGTAAACCACATCCTTATACAAACTTTTCATCTTCTTTGGGGAAGTCAGAAAATTCATCTCATGGGACTGCTGTACTGCCTTGGGATCTGCACCATCAGAGCAACTCCCAGCAATATCATGGAGTTCTGACAGGGTACAGATCTCCTAGCCCTTCAAGACTTGGCCTTAGTCTTCCAGTTATTTTATATATACATACATACATACATACATACATACATATATATATATATATGACATAAGCATCTGCTACAACTTTATGTGATTCTTCATGTCCACATTATATTACATGTTACATATAACATGTCCATGTTATATATAATACATATATATGCACACACACACACACACACACACACACATATAGTCTTCCCCTATAAGAAGTGCAAGGTTAAGGAAACCTCCCTTAGGAAGGCTGGTACATAACCCTCAAACTCAGGCTGTCTCAAATTCAGGATTATCCAGGGGGTAACCCCTAACATCAGCATTGTTAGAATCTGACCTGTGCTCATAAAAAGAAACAGAAAGGCTAAAGACATTCAGGAACTTGAGGTCCAAGAGCTTTCTTCTCAGGTTTATCTGGGCAAGGACAGGACACTTGTCATGAGTTTCTTCCCTTGTAAATCACCATTTTTGGCTCCTGCCCAGGGAAAAGGAGACATTCTTCCCCTTCTTTTTGTTGCTTATGCATCTGGAAGTCCAAGGGAGAGAAAACAGGTAAAAAAGAAAAAGAGGAGAGGATTAAAGGGTAGATTGTTTCACCTCTTATTCTTATTGACCACAAAAGGGCAATTCCTCCTATAATTCCAGATTCTAGAGTCTCAGTCAACCAGTCATTAGGAGGTGGCTCGTGCGGTCGTTTAGTCATTTTTGAGTCATGTCTGCCTCTTCGTGACCCATTTAGGATTTTCTTGGCAAAAATACTGAAGTGGTTTGGCCTGTCCTCCAGTTTATTTTTCAGAAGAGAAAACTGAGGCAAAGCAGGGTTGAGTGACTTGCCCGGGGCGACAGAGCTAGTAAGTGTCTGAGGCCAGATTTGAACTCAGGGAAATGAATCATCCTGACTCCACTGCCCCACCTCGGGTACAATTAAAGGAGTTCCTGGGATCCTTTTAATAAGGGTTCAGAGAGCACTTCTAGCTCCCCGCAAGTGCAGGGACTTCTCTTAAAGTTCCACACTCTGTGATCTCATCAAGCTGATTGGAGGAATCAACCACCTGTTGAGGGGTTTTCCCAATCTCTCTCATTACACTGGTGGATATGAGAAATAGAACATTTGGTTACTGTATTAGAGTATTTGATTTTGCTTTTAGGAAGAAAAGAAGGAAGGAAAGAGAAAAAGAGGGAAGAAAGAAAAGGGAAGGAAAAATACAAAAAATGTGAGTGAATTCTAACTGTATGGAGTATTTCCCTCACCTATTATGAACTGAAGAGACAAAGGAAACACACCACTTATAAACAGATCATGCCTGTATTGGGGAGCTATGTCCTCCAGAAAGCTTTGGGGCAGGGGTCTCATGTATGAGTAGGAAATAACTTTCTGGACTAAATCTCACAGAATCCTTTGAGACATAACTTGATGACTTTCTGGGAGGGTGTTGGTATCCTAGGTAGAGGACAGAAGTGGGGTGGGGAGGAGAGAAGAAGAAAGGCTGCCCCCATATATCCATTCCATTCTGCTGGGGGTTTGTAATTGTTGATATTCTTTACCTCTGCCATGCCACATTTGGGACTCTGACGTCATCCTACTCTGTTAGCTCCATGTGACTTCTATCCCATCATGCACCACTGGAGAAAGCTGAGGGCTCCGGTACAAGAGAGAAAGTCTTGGGCTAGAAGAGAGCTTAGATGTCATCCAATCCAACCCCCTCATTTTGCAGATAAGGAAACTGAGATCTCGAAAGGTTAACTGAATTGTTCAGTCACACCTCTACTAAATCTCTGAGGTAGGATCCAAACCCAGGTCATCCTGACTTCAAGTCCAGTGCTCTATTCACCACACCAAGTTTTATATAAGTTCTTTTCACTTATTTGTGAGGTAATATGACAAATACCAACTAGTCTAAAAATAGGAAACGCATGGGTGGGGCCTGAGCTATTGGTTTTGAGTGGGTGATGGGTTGGCTTTTAAGGGCTTCACAACTGAGAGGCCCTGAGTACAATACCTATAAATTGCAGTCCCAAAGATTTCAATATAAGTCAATTTAAGTCAATTGCAAACTAGCAGCAGAGCTCAGGGTTAGGATAGGCCGATGATATCTTAGGCACAAAGGGAGTTTTTTGTACTGAAATAATATTAGAGTTCCAAGGTCCAAGGGATAAGGTGGGGGAGTTTTCAGTGTGAAACAGATCAAACAAAGACAAGAGATAAGGCAGCAGTATATACTGTTTATCTTCCCTACTGACTTATTGGGAAACTTAATCTTAGGATCGTATAGCTAGGTAGTATTCAGTGATTAGATAAAAATTGAATTTTTGGTACAAGAATTTGACCTTATTCAGAAACTGGATCAGGCGGGGGTAAACTGAGTCAAACAGAAAGGGGAGGGATGGCGATGAGGTAGCTGTGTGTGCGTGTGTTCAATGTTATGTAAGTACCTGCAAGGATGAACAAAAAAACAAATTGGGTTTGGGGTTTATACTCACCCTGTACCTAGTGGGCTGAACATGAAGAGTCACGCAAAGTTGTAGCAGATGTAGCTTATGTCATAAAATGTTCAAGTTGCTTAGCATGGTTGTGGGGAGAGAGGGGAAGCAGCTGCACCACGAATCTTGGTCTTTGGGTAGGGTGGAGTTGTTTAAGAGGAAGCTAGGCAACTAGGTGGTGCAGCAGATAGAACCTTGGGCCTGGAGTTAGGAAAGACCTAAATTCAAATGCAGCTCCAGACACCTGGTAGCTTTGTGACATTGAACAAGTCACTCAAACTCTGTTTGCATTTAAAATGGAGATAATAATAGCACCTGCCTCTCAAGATTGTTGTAACAATCAAATGAGATATTGTGAAGTGCTTAGCACAGTGCCTAGCATATAGCAGGCACTATTTAGATGCTAGCTATTATTATTATTATTACTAAAAGCTAACAAACCTTGCTAGGACCTGGGAGTACAAACTTATATAAGAAAAGTTCCCTGCTCCAAAAGCTCATATTTTCTGAGAAAAGCAGTTAATGAAGTCTTTCTTAGTTTTCTTATAGTATATAAAGTATAACTAGAACTGGTTGGATGACTGGACCCAAAGCAATAATGGTTCCATATCAAATTGAAGAGAAAACTCCAGTTCAGTCTGCCCTAATATTTGTCCTTGGCTCTATTCTACTAAACATGTTTATCAGTGCCTTAGATAAAGGCGTAGATGGCATGCTTATCAAATTAGGAGATGATACAAAACTGGGAGGAATAGCTAATACCCTGGATGACAGTCAGATCCAAAATGATATTGATGGGCAAGAACATCGGGTGCCATTGACAAAGATGAAGTTTAATAGGGATTAATGGAAAGTCTTACACTTAGATTCAAAAATCAACTTCACAAACGCAGGATGAAGGAAGTAAAGCTAGAGAATTGTTTGTCTGAAAAAGACCTGTCTTCAAATATTTGAAGGGATAGATGATGGATACCAGATTATACTTGTGTAACTGAGAGTTGTACAGAGTGTATTCAGAGCTGCCTTCCTGCCTCCAGCCCACCACATGTATACAGTTCTGCCCTGGGAGGCTTACTACTTTTTGATAACAAGACTATCCCCTTATTGCTTACCCTGGACCCTTAAAGAGGGAGTAACTCTGCCTTTTTTTCTCTTCCCAGATACTGGGCTATTTCAAGCCACTTCTCATGAAAAGCAGAGTGAAGGGTAACTTACTTTATCTCCTACTGCAGCCACCATGAGGCCATGTGCACATGGTAGCTAAAGCCCATGTCCTGATTAGGCAAATTTGGTTCAGGGGTCAGGGATGCCTCTAGTGTAGTTACAATTTCCTGATCTTAGATGAACAAGTATTGTTCATGAGGTGGCTGTTTGCAGGTTAGGAGGCTATCTTCTGAGTTTGAGAGGTTCAGAGGCCTTGGGTCCTTTGGTTGGAGTCCCCCAAAGCTACTTCAGTGCTCCTGAGAGAAGGGTGAACACAATCCCCAGCCTGGCTAGCCAGAAGACATCTGCAGGGAAGGATAAAATGCGGAGCCAAAATGACATGTAAAACTCTTATATAGCGGTCCAAATATTGCTTCATGTTCTGATGATGTACAAGCCACAACTTTCTGGGGTAGTATAATAGTAGCTTGTACTCCTATTTGTTTGATTTAAGATCTTTCTGTCAGGGTGTGCTTGTGAATGTTCTATGTTGAATATTTCTTTTCTGTGAACCCAAACCTAAATCCTGAGGTGACTTTTCCCTTAGAATGCTAGAAAAAGAGAGTGACAGGGGAGAGGAGGAATTGAATGATAAGCTAAAAAGTTTAGAAAAAGGAGCTTAACCTCTCTCATTAGAAGCCATGGTCTCCCATGATTGAACTTAATCATACAACATACACGGATTCAGAACAGATGGGCCCCTTCGTAGAAAGGGAGTAGGTCCCTGAGGCCAACAGTGGTTATTTTTGTTGTCAGTACACTTAATGGCACATAGTAAGCACTTGATAAAGCTTGTTGACTAATTGACTAGCTAGCTTTGCTTAATTCTACAGGGCAGAACTAGGAGCAAGGCTGAAATGTTTCAAAGAAGAAAAACTTCCTAGCAATGATAGCTGTGGAAAAGTGGATTGAATGGCCTTGGGAAGTAAGAGGTTCTCCTCACTGGAGATCTTTTCAGCAACAGCTATAGGGTTACCTGTTGAGGGTGTTGTAGGGGTGATGCCTATTTAGGTATGGGTTGGACTGGATCCTTTTCAATTGTGAAATTCCATGATTTTGTATGGGCAGCTAGGTGGTGCAGTAGATGGATCACTGGGCCTGGAGTCAGGAAGACCCGAGTTTAAATCCAGCCACAGACACTTAGTAGCTATGTCATCCTGGGCAAGTCACTTAACCCTGTTTGCCTCAGTTTCCTCATTTGTAAAATAAGCTGGAGAAGGAAATGCAAACCATTCCACTGTCTTTGCCAAGAAAACTCCAAATGGGTACCACATCACACCTATCAGATTGGCTAACATGACAAAACAGGACAATGATAAATGTTGGAGAAGATGTGGGAAAATTGGAACACTAATACTTTGTTGGCGGGGTTGTGAACTGATCCAACCATTCTGTAGAGCAATTTGGAACTATGTCCAAAGGGCTATAAAATTGTGCATACCCTTTGACCCAGCAATACCTCTTTTAGGTCTATATCCCAAAGAGATCATAAAAACGGGAAAAGGACCCACATGTACAAAAATACTTACAGCAGCTCTTTTTGTGATGGCAAAGAATTGGAAATTGAGGGGATGCCTATCAATTGGGGAATGACTAAACAAGTTGTGGTATATGAATGTAATGGAATACCAGTGTAATCCTTTTTCTTTTTAAATGTTTTATCAATGCTCTTTTTTTTTTGGTCACTGTTCCTTCCCAGTGGCTATCCTCCCCCTCTCCCCTCCCTTGTAACAAGAAAGTATGGTCCAGCAGAGCAAATCAATACATTGACTATGTCTTCTCCATCTGTCTTCTGAAGTCACAGTTGGTCACTGTATTGCTCAGAGTTCTGAAGTGTTTAGTGATTGTTTTCTTTTACATCCTTGTGAACCTGTTCTGTTTATATCCCTCTGCCTCAGTTCATACAAATCCACACAAAATTCTCCATACTCATCATTTCTTATGGTACAGTAATAACCTATTATATAATACAATTTGTTCCTCCTTTCCCCAGTCAATAAGAACCTACTTTCTTTCCATTTCTTGGTTACTACAAAAAGTAGTACTTTAAACATTTTGCATATACAGGACTTCTCGCTCCATCTTTGACCTCTTTGAGGTATGAGCCTAGTAGTAGTATCAAAGGTTCAAAGGGAATGTACAGTTTAGTGACTTTTTACAATTTATAAATATGATGTTTTCCAAAATGGTTAGACTGGTACATAGCTCAACAAACAGTGTATGAGTGTGCTTTGGGCCAGTGGTATAATCTTGTACTTACCGCAATAAAGCATTTGTTCCCCAAATGGGGCTTGAATTTCAGGCGAAAGGGAGCTAGCACAGTTCTCCCTTCTACCATCTGCTATTTCTGCCCATCTGTTACTAAGGGTCTTGGCAGAAAAGGGAAAGAGCAGAAAGGGGATGGAATGTTGGGGTGTCGGGAAGGAAGGTGAAAACAGTTTCCTTCCATGCAAAAATTGGAGAGAATAATTAAAGCCACCAAAAACTAAAAATAAAAAGAGCGCCACTACCTCTTCTTTCCCACCTCCAGATTTATAGCTCAGATACTGTTTAATAATTCCATGTTGGTCCAAGGAAAATTGCAAAATAGGTGATAAAACGTAATTCCCTGTTTTGCACACACACACACACACACACACACACACACTCCAAGTCTTTTCCCAGGAAGGGATATGAAACATTCATTCATACCACAGAACAAAGTCACTAATTGAGCTTAACATCTTACACCTCTCAGTGAGTACTAGCATTTCAAGAGAGGTTTAAGGCATCTTAAGCCAATGCCATGAAATTTAACTAAAATTTTAGGCATCAGTGAGTAGGTGGTAGAAGTATTTCTTTTAGACAGCCAAGGTCTGCAATCACACAACGTTAAGAACAACAGTCATAGCCCACAGTTATATAACATTTTCTATTTTACAAAGTGCTTTCATTCATTCATTAGCAAGCATTTATCAGGATGAAATTGAGACCCAGAGAGGCAGTTAGATAGAAGAGTGGATAGTGTGCCAAAATCAGTCAGGAAGATCTGTGTTCAGATTCTGACTCAGACATTAACTGTATAACCCTGAACAAGTCACAATCTCTCTGTTTCAATTTCCTCATCCGTAAAATGGGAATAATAATAGTGCTTACCTCCTAGGGTTACTATGAGGACCTATGGGAAAATATATGTAAATGCTATGCAAACTTTAAAGTACTATGTAAGTATTAGCTATTAGCATTATGTTTGTTATATTGCATTTATTACATTATTATAATTATTAATAATATATTATTTAGTATCACCATTATGAATACTTGATTAATAATTATTATTAAGTAGCCTTAATCATTATTAAGCCTACTTAATAGGACTGTACTGAGAGTTATTTCCTGACAAGGTAGTAGGTATGTTGCAAGTATTGTTTTCTCATTTTACAGATGAAATTGAGCGTCAGAGAAGTTAGGTGACTTGCCAATAGCCAGTTATCTAGGAAGCGTCATTTGAAATCTGACCCAGGACTCTGACTCAAAGACCAGGCACTGTCCAATCCATTGTACGTCCTCTTTAAGAGGAATAAAGGAGAGATAACATAATGATCCTATAGGTAGCCACTCATTTCATCTCTTCAGTTCAGTTTTGTAATCATCTACAGTATCTTTACAACATTTCCAGAGAGAAACACAACATAGAAACTTCTTGGAGAGGCTGCCTTCTGTATTAAATATTGCAGTTTTAAACGGGAAAGGTATTTTAGAAGCAGAATTTTTTTATTTTAAAAAAAATAAATATGCCTCATGGGCTAATATAACACTTTCCTGGTGTTGCTCTTTCATTCATTTTATTTCTAATTATAATTGGAAATTATATCAAACAATTAGAAGTTAATTGTAGTTCAGCAGAAATATAATTAATATTATTTGATTACTACCAATTTGCACGATATTCCAAACAAATTAAAACACTTTATAAATATTAAGATTCTCATCAAAGAAGGCATCCAATGAAATACATGAACTTCGTAGTAAAAAAGCCTATTTGGAAGTATATACACAGACATTTGGGGAACAAAACAAAATAAAAAAACACATTAACAAAATCCCCAAATCTCTTTACCATTATTACCTAGGAACTTATTTGCAATCTCTCCATGTCTGTTGGCTCATTTTCTATGCCTACAAACATGCCCATGTCTCCCCCAACCTGAAAAAAAAAATCCCTCTGTTGATCCTTAAATCCCCTCTATCGTCCTGGATCTCTTCTGCCCTTTGTGAACAAACTCCTTAGGGAAGCCATCTTCATTTTCTCTACTCCTCTCCTTAACCCTTTAAAATCTGGCTTCCAATCTTATCATTCTACTGAAACTGATCTCTCCAAAGTTGCCAATGATCTCTTAGTGGCCAAATCCAATGGCTTTTTCTTAATCCTCCTTCTCCTCAACCCCTCTGCAGCCTTTAACACTATCGTCCGCTCCCTTACCTTTGACACCCTCTTCTTTTCAGATTTTTGGGATACCACTCTCTCCTGGATCTCTTCCTACCTATCTGACCAATGCTTCTCAGACTCCTTTGCTGGATTCTTATCTAGATTATATTCTCTAACCTAATATGTCCTTCAGGGGTCTGCCCTGCGCCCTCTCTCTTGCTCTGTCTATAACTACTTTACTTGGTGATCTCCTCAGCTCCCATGGATTTAATTACCATCTTTGTGATTATGATTCTCAAATCTACCTATTGTGCCTCAAACTCTCTGCTGACCTCCAGTATCACATCTCCATCTGCCTGTCAGACATGCCAGATTGGATGTCGGGTAGACATCTTAAACCATTTCAATATGTCCAAAATAATACTCATTATTTTTCCCCCATAAATCCTCTCCCCTCCTACCTTCTCTTTTATTGAAGAAGGCAACATCATTTCTTCTAGTCCCTCAGGCTCATTACCTAGGAGCCATCCTCAACCTCTCACTATCCCTCATCGACCCCCTCCCTCATAATCAATCCATTAGCAAGACCTGCTCATTTTACCTTTGTGACATCTCTCCATTATGCTCCCTTCTCTCCTCTGACACTGCCACTATAGACAGACTACAGCACAGACCCTCATCACCCCACGCTTGGACTATTACAATAGCCTGGTGATGGGTCTGCCTGCCTCAAGTCCCTTCCCCATTCCAATCCAACCTCCATTCATCAACCAAAGTGATTTTCCGAAAGCACAAGTCCAACCCCCACCACCCCCATCCTCCCTCAATAAACTCCAGTGGCTCCCTATTGCTTCCAGGATCAAATACAAAATCCTCTTATTGGCATTCAAATTCCTTCATGACCTAGTCCCCTCCTACCTTTCCAGTCTTCTTACCCCTTACTCCCCAATACATACTATACATACTCTTCGATCAGATAACACTGACCTCCTGGCTCCATCTCTTGGCTCCAGGCATTCTCTCTGGCTAGAATGTTCTCCCTCCTCACTTCCACCTACTGGCTTCCCTGGCTTCCTTTAAGTCCCATCTTCTACAAGAAGCCTTTCCCAACCCCTTTTAATTTGGGTACCTTCCTCTGTCAATTGTTTCCTATTTATCCTGTATGTAGTTTGCTTGTTATGTGTATATGTGTATATGCTTGTATGTGTATATGGTTGTATGCTTGCTGTATATGTAGCTTGTATATATATAATTTCTTTCTTTGTTTTCTCCCTTATTTGATTGTGAGCTTCTTGAGGGCTGGGACTGTCTTTTGCCTCTTTTTGTATCCCCAGCACTTAGCATAATGCCTGGCACATAGTAGGTACTTTATACATGTTTATTGATTGATAGAATTCTTCTTATAAGAATGTGTGAAATCTTAATTCAGGAGACAACCAGTTTTTACAGAATCTCAGAGGTAGATGGAATAATAATAGCTAGCATTTAGAGCATTTTAAGTTTTCCTAAGAGCTTTATAAACATTATCTCATTTTATCCTCTCAACAACCTTGGGAGATAAGTGCTATCATTCTACCTTCATTTACAAATGAGGAAACTAAAGCTGAGAGAGAGAGACAGAGAGACACTGATGTTAAATGGCTTCCCCAGGGTCACTCAGGCTCTAAGTGCATAAGGTCACATTTGAACTCAGTTCTTTCTGACTCCAGGTCTAACACTCTATTCAGTGCACCGCCTAGGTGCCACAAGATCTTATCATCAAAATCAACCTGTACCTAGTCATTCCTTCTTCCATATTCCTGACAGGTGCTTATCAAGCCTTAGTTTTAAAAGAACACTAAAACCAGGAGACGAATAAGAAACTAAACCATGGATTCTTCATTCTAGGAGATTCAAAGGTTCTAAGTAAAGTTATAATTTGAAACATTCTTTCATCTTATAATAAATCGGGCCTCGAAGTTATCAGAAAATGTCCATGGACTGATGGACAATGTTTTCCTGGTGTTTTTAAGGACAACGTGGCTCAAAATGAGTTATGAAATATGGGAAACACAACTCTTATTAGCCCACTAAGGGAACGGAGATTTTGCTTGTGGGTGTTTGGTGGGCAGCGAAAGGAAATAAAGGAAACAAGAGATAATGTGGGAACATGGGCATTCCAAACTGAGGTAGGGCTAAGTAGAATGCAGCAGAGGGAGTTATGGACTGCCTAGAGGCAGCAGGGCTATAGTGGACTTCTAGGGGGAAATGGGTAAGAGGTAAGAAATGGAAGAAGGTCTGCCCCCAGGAAAATGGGAGAGGGCCAGATAAGGAAGTGGGAAGGTATCTAACTTAAAAGTTGTATCTTTGACTGACCCCATCACCTTTCATATTCACAAAGTCCAATCTAGATGTCAATTAAATATCAAAAGCTACATTTTTAACTTCCCATAATATCTGAGTTGTACCAGAGTTTGATTTGGGTAAATAATAAGCAAATCTCCCTGGTTGAGTGAAATTGTGAGTGGGGTTGGCAATTTACAAACTGATGTAAGAAAACAACTAATCTACACTAATAAAATGGTAGTGTTGATTGGGGCATACTACCCTGTCTTCTATACTTATTATAAGACTAGCCCAGGGAGGAGATATCAGACTTTGTAGCCTGGGAGAATGTCTGGGCTAGGGGTAGGCCTTGAAGCCACATGTGGCCTTCTAGGTCCTTGGGTGCAGCCTTTTGACTGAGGCCAAGTATTACCGAACAAATTCTTTTATTAAGGGGATTTCTTCGGTGAAGTTTGGATTCAGTCAAAAGGTCACACTTGAGGACCTAGAGGGCCACATGTGGCCTTGAGGATGAAGGTTCCCCACACCTGGTTGGGGTCTCCAAACTTCAGACAAAGAAGCAAGGAGACCTGGTTTTTATATATAGGATTCTTCATAAGACCATCAGAACAATTTCCTATTCAGTCCTTCTTGAACTGACCCAGAAATGCTTGTTTTGACTGTATAAAAGTAATACTGATTAGTTACTTACTAATCATGAGTTCAATTCAACAACGTTGTTAAGTGTCTATTATGTACAAAATTATGAGGTTTTAAAAATTATTTGTCATTTGTATTCAATTACCATAAAATATAACATGATACACAGGACTTAAAGGTTATGTTGTCTCATTGAATTACCTTTGTTGTAAATTTTATTTGATTACAACATTAAACTCTGATTACCAATGAACACTTATAACTTATTTTTTTTTTTGTGAGAAGACACATGTTTAAAAAAAAAGGAAGGATTCACTGTTAACTCATTCTAAGGATAAGGACTAGATATATTATTTCATTGATAAATAGGCAGATAGAATGCTGAGCCTAGAGAAGGGGTGGGGAAGGTGTCTTGGGCCCTCTAGGTCCTTGGGTGCAGCCTTTGAAGCGGTTCCCCACCCAGTCAACAAGTTGAGTTCAAATTTGGCCTCAGATACCTATTAGCTGTGTGACCCTGGGCAAAGCACTTAAACTCCATTTGCATCCATTTCCTCAACTGTAAAATGTGAATGACAATAGTACTTCACTCCCAGGATTGTTGTGAGGATCATATGTGATAATAATTGTAAAATGCTTAACATAGTACCTGGCACATAGTAGGTATTATAGAAATGTTAGTTGTTGTTGTTATCATTCAGAACTCCCAGATACATATCATTTGTCTATCAGTACAGGGCAACACCTGTGTAACTTAGTCTTAGAGAATTGCCTAGAGCACTGAAGGATTAAATCAGGGTCACATGGCCAGTGTGTATAAGAAATGCGGGGGGGGGGGGGGGGGGGGGAAGAGTACAGCTAGGTAGCAAAGAGGATAGAGCACTAGCCTTGGAATCAGGAAGACTCATCTTCCTGGGTTCAAATATAACCTCAGGCACCTCAGGCACTTAGTGCCTGTGTGACCCTGGGGAAGTCACTTACCCCTGTTTGCCTCAGTTTCCCCATATGTAAAATGAGCTGGAGAAGGAAATGGCAAACCACTCCAGTGGCTTTGCCAAGAAAACCCCAAAATGGGGTCATAGAAAATTGGATACAACTGAACAATAATGACATAAGAAATAACCTAGATCTTTATAGTTAAATTTAAAATGGATGGACCTAATGTCTCCTGAATCCTTTGACCAGCTCGCTTTCATCCCTTTCCCTCCCTCTCCTTTCCTTCATTCATACACACCTATGCTGGAAGTGTTTCCTATATGAGAATATTCAAAAGCCATAGAAATCACAGCCTAAACTATAAAATGAAGTTGCTTGTCTATGTGTTTTAAACCAAAGAAACTCACTACATTTAACATAGCATTAAGGACAGTTGTACCAAGAAACAAGGGAAATTTAGCCATATATAAAAATACATTTAAAGAAATACACACACACACACACACACACATATACACACACATCCTGGGCTTCAAAAAAATTCACTAGGCAAGCCAGAACCAGGATAGCCATAATGTCAGAAATGTCCTTTAATCCCAAGATGCCATCAGCTTATAAAATTAAGGAGCAATGTGGCAAACAATTTTGTAAATCATGTAAATCATCCTTCCCCCTCTAATTAGCTTTTATCATTCTTCCCATGGCAGGTAAAGGGGGAAGAAAAGAAAAGAAAAAGGCAAAAAATCAAGAGACCTGCATTCTGGTTCCCATTCCATCACTAACTTGCCATGTGCCTTTGAGGGAGGGAGGAGATTTTATTTTTCCTCTCTTTGCGTCAGGGTCATATGATATAAATTTAGAAGTGGACACTATTGTGTCCAGCCTTTGTGTTTTAGAGATGAGGAAACTAAGTCTGAGAGAAGTTAAGTGACTCTCCTAGGGTAAGTAAGCCTCTGAGTCAGGATTCAAACTCAAGTCTTCCTAACTCCAAGTCCAGTGTTCTTTTCACTTTGCCTTGACTCTGTCTCATGAAAGATGGTAATAACATACCTGACAAGCTTACTTCCCAAAGCTGTAGAAACAGGATGAGAGAAAAGGATGAGTCATTTTTTAAATGTAATAATTATTATATAAGTGCATGGTGTTTTCTTTTCTTTTTTTTTTAATAACTAGCATTACTTTTTTTAACCTCTTTCTCACTTTTTATGTCCTCATCCTCCTCCCATCCTTCCCTCATCAACTAAGAAAAGGTACTTAGAGTTAACATTTTATTTAAGTGGCAGTTATTTTTACTATTTTGTTTTCATCACCTCCTTCATTATTTCTTTCACAATGCTCCTCTGATTTTTATTGTCTGGTTTTAATGGAAATTTGGGGTTTTGAGGAACTCTGAAAACTTTAGAAACGGTTTGATTGCTAACATTTGTTCTACCTTTTTCTTAGGAATATGGCTGATGTCAGAGAGTGGTGGGTAGGCTGAACGAAAAAAAATATTGAATAGTAGGGAGGAATTCATCAGATTTGTGATACAGAGAAAGGAACATTGGCTCTGCATGGTTCAAATCTTGCTGTCATTAAAACGACGGACTCTTGTTTCCAAGGGGAAGGGTACGGTCATTAAAAGAACTGCCCAGTCTACCAAAAGCTAGCCAACCTGCTCTCCTCCTGTTAAATTCTAGGCCCAGCTTCTTAAGCCAGCAGGAGCAATGTACTGGGAAATCGACTCTTATTTATTGGTGGTACAAACAGCCTTCTTGGTTTTCTACTATCTGTGTGACCTTGGGTAGCTCAGCTGGGATACATAACTGTCTTAGTTGGATCAAATGAAATATCTGTAAAAAGTGCTTTACACAGGGCCTGGTACATAGAAGCACTATGTAAAAGTGTATCCCCTTCTCTGGGCCTCAGTTTCCTCATCTATTACATAAGGAAGTTGATCTAGGTGGTCGTTGAGGTCCCTTTTTCACCCTAGGATTCTAGGTGCAAGCTAAGAGGTAATGTGGTGTAGGGGACAGAGTTCTGGATTTGGATCAGGAAGATCTGGGTTCAAATCACATCTCTAACATTTATGTAACCAAGGGACAAGTCACTTTAACTCAGAGCCTCAAGCAACTCTCTTACACTCCACATAAAGGGGTAGAAATTGGCCTCAGGGGAAGAAGTTCCCACACCTCCACAATTGTAGTTCCTAGAGATGGTCAAAGCAGAGGCACTGGGGCTAAGAACTAGTGATATGGAGCGGGTAGGTGGAGCAGTGGATAGAGTGCTGGGCCTAGAGTCAGGAAGACTCATCATGAATTCAAATCCAGTCTCAGACCCTGTCACTGTGTGACCCTAGGCAAGTCACTTAGCCCTGTTTGCCTCAGTTTCCTCATCTGTAAAATGAGCTGGAGAAGCAAAGGACAAACCACTCCAATATCTTTCCAAGAAAACCCCAAAAGGGATCAGGAAGAGTCAGACATGACTGAAAAACAACAACTAGTGATACAAACGTGGATATGACACAAAACCTGAGCTCCAGGAGCTCACAAATTAAAATAAAGCAGCTGATCTTCTAGCTATGGGGCGCAGGATGGCAGTTTGTTCCGAATACATTCACAAGCCTGAATTAAGCACCAGACAGCTAGATTCAGAGAAGGGGGAGAACTGGAATTGTACATAGTGTGTTCTCCTGGCTGTGAGTTCTATCCCTAACTTCTTTCAGGTTGGGGATGGGGTGAAACAGCTATTGTTTTAATCAAAGTTATTGTCGACTTGACTTGCCCTTTCCCTCCCACCTGTTTCCTCTTCAGCTGTGATACGGGTAACCACAATAGACTATCTCCATGGGAACTATTGTACAATAAAAAGCTAAAAATAAAGATGCCAAATGGTGCCGACGCAAAAAAATTTATGTTTCTAGAACATATATTGCCATTTCGATCCAAAATTAGACGGTAGAGGCCGTTCTGCTACAGAGCCACATATGTGTTCCCCCAAAGCACCAAAATGTACAAAATTAGGCAACAAAAAACCACAGGGCTCATGGGGGTAGTGGGGTTAGGGGCACAATTCTCAAAAACTTCACCAGTGGCACACACACACAGACACACACACACATACACACACACAAAGATAGGAACCTGATTTTAAAAAAACAAAACAATAGCACAGTTTTTTACATGTTAAATGGTTTCAGAAATTCATAAATACAACAACAGTAACTTCAGGCTGCTGTGGGCATCACAGGCAAGTTGGGCAGACTCCCAACTCTGGGCCTAGGGCCCAAGGCCATGGTGAAAGGGAGTGGGGCAGGGAAAGGGGGAGGGTAGTGTGGCCCTGACCTCCTCTGCCCTCAGCTCCAGCTGTGCCAGAAGATATATAATAAATACAACACTTTACCTTGACAAAGACCTGAAGTTTGTTTGTGGGTGTCAGAAGGGTGGCAGCCTGTGAGGTATTGTGAAATAGTGTATTTCTTGGAGTCCTTTTGCTATTTGTTGCAGAAGAAATTGCTCAGAAGAAAACATTTCCCTAATATATCAATTGAGTTGGAACCAATTTACATTTTCAAAACGTGTTTTAGCAGAACCAGCTATACTTCGAATCACTAGGTCACATACTGCCAAAGATCTCAAAGCACTAATGAAATCCTATCATTCAGAGAGAAGAGATGAAACCCTTAGAAATCATTAATTTAGGATTTCTTGTAGCCTGCTCTTTCTCAGCAGGACTCTGAATGTGGTTAAGTAGGAATTTCTCCCACCTGCATGGGACCATTTATAAAAGCTTCTTACTAAAAAGTGAATTAGGAGGTATTACATGAAGGTTTCCAGGACAAGACTGAAAACTGCAGCTGTCTGTAAGTCTCTCTTCCAAATTAATATTTAATTCTAATATTTTGTTTCAGCCCTGAGAACCATAAGAGGTCCTGAACCCCAGAAGGCCAGAGGCAGCAGAGGGCCTCTGAGGTCAGAGGCCAAATGTATTCTCCACTCATAAAGTATATTCTGGATTAGATCCCACTGTTTAGGGAGATAGTTCTAGAGCTAATGGGAGTTCAGTCTGGGTAGATGAAATTAGATCTTCAGGTATTTACTGACCTAGACCCCCCCCAGGCAGAAGTCCTGGTCACCTCCACCTGCCTCCCCACCCCTTACCAGTGTTTGGGATCACAAACCACGAAAGCTGTTTTACTGCACTACAAGTTCACCTTATCTAATCTCAACTGGGCCTTCACAGCTGTATTTTGGGCAAGTCGCTAAACCAGGGGTGGGGAAACTTCGGCCCCAGGCCATACGTGACCCTCTAAGTCCTCCAGTGAGGACCTTTCACTGAATCCAAACTTTTATGAACAAAAGAACAAAATCTATGAAGTTTGGATTCAGTCAAAAAGCTGCACTTGAGGACTTAGAGGGCCACGTGTGGCCTCAAGGCTGCAGGTTCCCCACGCCTGCACTCAACCTTCATTTACTTCAGTTTCCTCAACTAAAAAATGGGGATAATAACAGCACCTACCTCCCAGGGTTGTTATTGGGATCAAATGAGGTATTATATATGAGGTTCTAGGGCCAATGCTCTTTCCAATGTGGCCACCCCACCCCACCCACAGCTGCCTCTGTGGGCAGGTCAGTGGAAGAACATTCAACATGTACATATTTAGGGAAATGAAACTTCAGAATGGGGAGGACAGACACTAGCAATGGGTGGATCCGGAAAAGCCTTAGAACTTTCAAAGGGCAAGAGGTGAGGAGGAAAAGCATTCAGAGAGATGGATTATCATATGTGAGGTATAAATACAAGTAGGACCGTTTAGCTGGATCATTGAGTGTGCGAAGGGTACCAATGTACAGTTAGCCTGGGCAGGTAGGCTGGGTTGTGAAGGCTTTCAAATATTAGGCTGCCTTGTTTGCATTTTATCCTACAGGGAAAATCGAAGCCCGAGAGCTTTCTGAGCAGATGAATGACAGAGTCAAACCTGTGATCGCTTTGGTTGTTGTTTGGATGGATTAGCGAAGGGAGATAGCGGAGGAAACCAGGTTATTGATAATATATATGGGGTGTGTGTGTGTATGTATGTATACATGACTATGATATATGTATACACACATATATGCATACATAAATGTATATATAATATATGTACATGTGTGTATATGGTACTGACTCAGAGATGGACATGTGTTAACCAAACAAATGTGTTGGCTTTGTGTGTGTAGGGAAAGAATAAA
Organism: Vombatus ursinus; assembly: GCF_900497805.2. Lineage (NCBI taxonomy): Eukaryota > Metazoa > Chordata > Mammalia > Diprotodontia > Vombatidae > Vombatus > Vombatus ursinus. Next base: position 36,151,226 of record NW_020954608.1, on the reverse strand, counting down.
AGAATAGATTCTGCTTCAGGAATTAATTTTTAGGATCATAGATTTAGATATGGAGGGGACCTTAGAGGTCAGCTAATTGAACCCCCTCATTTTACAGCTGAGAAAACTGAGGCTCAAGTGACTTGCCCAAGGTTGTCACATGGATAATAAGTGCCATGTTTCAAAGTCAGGTACTCAGCTCCAGATTCAGTGCACTTTCTGCTATACCATGCTTGTATATAACTTTTTTTTTTTTAAAGATAGAGGCAAAATAAAGATTTTAGAGCAACAGCCTGGTATCCTGAATAGAGTTCTGGACCTGGAATCAGGAAGACCTGTATTTAAATCCCTACTGGGACCCTACTCTGTGGTTATGAGCTAGTCATATACCTTCTATGAACCTCAATTTTTTTCTCCTCTAAAATGGGAATTATTACTATTAGTACTATAACTATATTATAATAACTATAGTTATTACTATTATTATCAAAACACAGGGTTTTGATGAGCCTCATCTGAGATGAGATGATGAAGCTACTAGGTAACACAATGGAATACAGCACTAGGCCGGGAGTCAGAAAGAGCTGAGTTCAGATCTGGCCTCAGACACTTGTTAGCTATGTAATCTTGGGCAAGTCTCTTAACCTTTGCCTCAGTTTCCTCAATTGTAAAATGGGGACAGTAAAAGCACCTACCTTCCAGTGTTGTTGTAAGAATCAGAGGAGATGATATTTGAAAAGCGTTTTCACAGTGCCTGGCAATAGTGGGCGCTATGTAAATGCTAGATTTTAGGCAGCTAGGTGATGTAGTGGTTAGAGGGACAGGCCTGGGGTTAGGAAGATCTGAGTTAAAATCTGGCCTCAGATGCTTACTAGCTGTGTGACCCTGGGCAAGTCACCCTGTTTGCTTCAGTTTCCTCATTCGTAAAATGAGCTGGAAAAGGAGATGGTAGCAAACCGCTCTGGTATCTTTGTCAAGAAAACCCCAAAATGGTGCCATGAAGAGTTGGACACTACTGAAATGACTAAAGAACAATAAATGCTAGATACTATTATTGTTGTAGATGTATAGCATTTTGCAAACTTTAAACTGGTATTTAAAGGCTAGTTATTATTCTGAAATCTGTGACTTTCTGCACTATGTGTGTTCTACCATTAACTGCCAATGATGAAAAAAATTAAGCTTGCTTATCAAGATCAAATGCCCTTTGATTCCAATCTAATGATAATGATCGACCTCAACAAAAAGAGTATCCAGACTCCTTGGCTTTTTTTTGGTTTTCAAATGCAGAGAAATGGAGAAGTCCTTTTGAGGTTTTATGTCCTGCACAGTTCTGAAATATGCTGCTGAGCAAACTTATTTTCTATCTAAAATATCTGAAAAGCTTAAGGGTAAACTTGCCATGGCATCTGAAATGGAGAAAAGCAGAAAAATGATTAGTGAGTCCTGCTCTGATCCTGTTATTTTTTTCAGAAGAGTGGAACCAATAAAGCCATATTCAGAGACAATCTTCTCAAGGCGAGAGAAAGGAAGAAAAGGAGCTAGAAACAGCTGGCCAAGAGAACATGAATGGTCGGAGTAGGAAACGTCAAGGAGACAAGTAAGAGAACACAGCATTGGCATAGCTTTTCAGATACCTCTGACCTGCCCATTCCTCATAAGGCATTATGAAATGTTGGGGAGATAGATTGGAGAGTTGTGATAGACTGACTAAACAAAGAGGAGGAAGGAAGAAAGCTCTGGTTTTTGGTTTGTTTGATGACACAACAGGAGTGAGCCTGGAAGCCATGACTGAGCTCAAGTCCCACCTGTAACATATACGGATTATGTAGCTCTGGGAAAGTGCCTTGACTTCTTGGTCATTTTTTTTCAGTCATATCCAACTCTTTGTGACCCCATTTGGGGTTTTCCTTGGCAAAGATACTAGAGTGTTTTACCAGTTTCTTCTCCCGTCATTTTACAGGTGAGGAACTGAGGCAAATGGGGTTGAGTGACTTGCCCAGGATCACACAGCTAGTAAATGTCTGAAACTGGATTTGAACTCAGGGCTTCCTGATACCAAGCCCAGTACTCTATCCACTGTACCACCTAGCTACATTTCTTTGATTTCTCAATAATCTAACATAATGGTTCTCAAACTTTTTTGACTCTAGACCTCTTTACATTCTTAAAAATTGTTGAAAACCCCCAAAAGCTTTTGTTTATATGAGTTATATCTATCAATATGTACTGTATTAGAAATTAAAATATCTTAGTGTAACTATGAAAATAGTTTTGACCTGAGGAGCCTGTGATTGGGTCCCAGCCACCCCTTGAGCTCCCTGAAACACATTTTGAGAACAGATGATCTAGGCAGCTCATTAAAGTTATAAATCAAAAAGAAGGTATTAACCTGTATTAAAAAGAGTTTCCTCATCCCACAAATCCAATCTTTATTCCTATCCTTACTGAAGGATCTTAAAAAAAAAAAATTCTTACCTCACCTGGATATCTACTCCACGTGGCCATTCACATAATAAATAAGGTAAGGTTGAACTACACCCCCAAAGTCAATATCTCCATTGATTTGGTAACTTCTGAGGTGGTATTCATTTTTGTCTTTGTGTGCCTACTACATATTAGGTGCTTTATAATTTGTTGATTGATCAATCAAATATTTGATGTGCATTTTTTAACAAGAAAAGAATCTAAGGTTGGGAAACTTTGTCTACTTATTCTGTGAATATGCTCATCCTTCCTTGTAAAGGTTGCCCAAACCTGGCAGTAAAAGCAGCAATAAAACCTTGAACATTCTTAGTTCAGAAACTAAGAAAATCCCAGCAAAACTATTACCTTTCCCCATGCTTCAGTTCAAGGAAAATAATCAGCTAGTATGTTGGGATTTTTTGGAGGGGGAGGGAGAAAAGAAATCGAGCGACCTGTTCCTCACCACCCCCAAGGGGGGAAAGGGTACAGACTTCAGGAAATCATAACCTGTTCTGAGCAGTATCAGTCTGCTGAGGGAGGTAGTGCAGTGTCGTCTAGTAGACAGAGCTGGCCTTAGTCACCTTAGAGACCAAGACACCTTGATCTGATTTCATGTAGTCAGTGACCAGCCATTTAACCTCTAAAGGCTCCTAGGCAACTTCGTCAAACTCCAGATAGTGGAGAAGCTGTCCATTTGCATCTGTGAGGGGAGCTGAGTTCCTCACGTCAAAGACATTACAGTATCCCTGAAAAATAGAATAGCCTACCAGGGATGGATAGACAGGCCGAACTCGAAAGCTTGCTCTATTTGTAGACTGAATAGTGTCTACTTTAGAACCTTAAATAAAAGCACTACTGAGCAAGAAACTGAAGAGTGAGGTATTAAGAGAGAGAGATAAAGGGATTTGTGGGTGGGGTGACCAGTTGTGGCTGGCTTAAAGCCAGTATTCATTTTTTGCCTCTCAAGGAAGGACCTTCCACTATTTGAAGCTGTCTTTTGCCATGGCACGTGGTGTCATTTCACAACTGAGCCACCTATACCCATTTGCTGGAGACTAGGTTTAGGGAGTGGGGGGTGGGGGGAATAGAGAGGAAAGGCTTGGTTTTTTGTTTTCAATCTTTTGTTAGCAGCTGTTTGTTTTCTAGCTGTTAGCAACAAAGTGGCATTCCTTGCCTTCAGTGTTTATTTTTTTTGAGTTGGGACAGGTATCCATCAGTGATTTTATGGTAAAGTGGTAGTTTCAATACTTTCCAGTCATTCCTCCTCTGAGTATATCTTGCCCACTGGATCTGACTTTCTATGATTACATTTCAATTATTAAGGAGTAATTAAGTTTTTGAGTTGTTGGGTTTTTTTTTAATATGGAAAAAAAGGTCACATATGAGAATATCTTTCTCCTCCTCTTCCCTTTGCCCTAACCTCCTCTTCCCTTTGCCCTAACCCCAAAAGATTTTGGATTTGACCTCCAATAAGAAGACCTATAGTAAATATGTTGTTCAGTCATGTCCTACTTTCTGTGACCCCATTTAGAGTTTTGCAAAGATATTGCAGTGGTTTGCCATTTCCTTCTCTAGCTAATTTTACAGATGAGGAAACTAAGGCAAATAGGGTTATGTGACTTGCCCAAGGTCACACAGTTAGCAAGTGTCTGAGGCTGGATTTGAACTCTGGTATTTCTGACTCCAGGCCTGGCAGTCTATGCACTGCACCATCTAGCTGCCCCTCTATAGTAAATATAGGATATCTTAGAAGAGATTAGTTAGACTAGAAAGAGTAACTAGTCAGCTTTTCAGGCAAGACAAAATATATTGCTGCCTAACTGCATCAAGGGATGAGAGTAATGGGAAAGTAACCATCTCTTGGGCCTTAGTTTCTTCATCTATAAAATGAAGGGTTTGGATTATTTAACCTTGCAGCTCTAAAACCCAACAATTCAATGGTCTTCAGGTTGGACTCCTAAAGATGCCTACTGGGTCTTTCTTGGGGTAAAACACCTTTTTCTTGGAGACTGGTAAGATAGAATTGATTGGAAGACTGTAAGATAAAGCACTAAGCTCCCTTCAAAGCCTTCCTTTATGGAGGGCAGCATCTGGGTTTTCCAGCTCACTTCACTTTCCATCTGTACCTCTGTTTTAACTGTGATGCTTCTGAGGCAAAGTACCCTTTGGCCTCTCCCCCCACACTTTCCAGCTTCCTCTTAGGTGTTGTTTTCACCCATTAGATTCTAAACTCCTTGAGAAATAAATATATTTTAAAGTAATTATAATTATTATATTTTATAATATAAATATATTCCTAAGT